>NW_027069244.1:0-76630 GCF_037157495.1 Lathamus discolor | reverse complement strand
TCGGGCGGGCTCCAGCAGCAGGGTGGGATGGACGTGGCCGTGGAACTGTACGTGGCCGTCCCGCTGCTCTTCACCGTCCTGGCCCTTGTCCTCGCCTCCGTCTTCATGAGGCTGGGGGGAGCTGAGGGGGAGCGGCCCCAGGAGCCAGCGGTGGCCGAAGCTGCCGGGAGAACGTCCCCGGGGACCAGGCGGCAGCGGGAGCGGGGCCGGAGGCCAGGAAGGAGCAGCAGGGGGAGGCGGCGGAGGAGCTGAGCCCCGCGGCCGAGCACAGCCCCGCGACGGCCAAGAGCATCCCCTGGCAGCCGCCCGCCGAGCCCCAGGAAGATGCAGGAGTCCAGGCAGCATTTCCCAGCAAGGCAGAGGGGGAAGAGCTGCACCCAGGGAAAGAGAAGCTGGTGGTGGGAGAGCCGGCAAGCACGGCAGCTGCACCAGGCCCAGGGACAAGTACAGCAGCGTCATTGGAGAGTTCTGAAATATAAAAATATACCAGCAGAAAGACCTACTGGTTTATTTAGGGGTTTAGATATATTGGGACTGGTATAATTACACGAGACAGAATTATTATGATACACTGGCATACTAGCATTAACAGTGACCACCCCCCGCGACATGTTAGTTTCAGAATAGTTGAAGAACAGCCAGTAATCCATTTTTACAGATCCTAGCAGCTCTGTTTCTTGTGGCTCACTGTGGAGATGGGGTAGCTACGGTATCCATCCATCTCAATGGTCATACCATTTACTGCACACCTGGGGTACATGAAGTGTTGCGTTCCACAGTAATTCTATGCGATTGGTATTGGGAAGACCTAGCAAACAGGTCCGAAAGGGGTTGCTCGCGGATGACACCGAGAGACAGATGGTGTCCTGCCCGCTAACATTCACCATGGTCACCCAAATATTTCGCTGCTCCGCTATTGGTTCCCAAATGGCTCTGGGGTGTGATAAAGCAATCGCAGAAATGCACACAACAGCACATGTCACAATAAACCTCATTTTTGCTAATGGATGTGCTACCCCGGTGTGGAAAGCACTGGTGTAGGTGGTAGTTCCGCTTGCTGGTTCCTGAGGAGCGAGTAGCCAATCTTATGTAATTCCCAGGAGTCAGTTCCAAACCATTGATGAATCGGCATGTACACGCTCAGATTTATGGCTCAGGGATCTGAGTGCCGATTGGACCCATCGAGCAGGGATCCATTGATATCGGGTACCTGTGGAGACACAAGCATAACCCTTCCCCAAGTTATTAAAGGATATGGCCCTTCCCATTGACCGGATTCTAAAATTTTTATTGTAACTGGAGCTGGGCCGTGAATTACTTCCAAGGTTGCTTTTCCACCAGCGGCTGGTCGTCTTGCCAGCGATTCAAAAACTTTAAAACATATAGTGCCTTTGCTATGCGTTCTTGGGGGTGTTATAGCCCTTGCTTCCCCCTTCTTGTTTTAATAACATGTTTTTAAGGGTCCCAAAGGCGCGTTCAATAAGCGCTTGCCCAGTGGGATTGTGTGGGATGCCTGTGACATGTTCAATGCCCAGGCAGATAAAAAGGCAGCAACTTTATGGGATGTGTATGCCGGGCCATTGTCAGTTTTCACACAGCTTGGCGTGCCCATAAAGGCAAAGGCCTGTGTCCAATGCTGGCAAACATGGCGGGCCATTTCCACAGCAAGTGGGCTGGCAAAGAGGAGGTTAGAGTGAGTATCTAAGGAAACATGAATGTATTTCAGTAGGCCAAAGGCTGGGAAATGAGTAACATCTGTCTGCCAAAGGTCGAGTGAATGCAGACCGCGAGGGTTGACTCCATATGAAGGGTGCAACCAAAAATTCTGACAACTGTGGCAAGATCGTGCCTGTGCTTGGGACAGGTGAAACTGTCACTGCAACAGCAGCGTTTTGGTAGTAAAAATCATGTGACAGCCGTGCCTTCATTAAGGTATTCGGGACCAGTGCAGGGGTCCTTAAAGCATCGGCATAGCAGTTGCCTTCTACAATAGGTCCCGGGAGAGAGGTGTGTGCTTGAAGGTGTGTGATAAAATATAAAGAACAACCGGAAATCTGGGGTCATAACGGTCAGCATGAGTGTCGTGGCTTAAACCCAACCACAAACCTCGTTCACTCACTCCCCCCACTTCTTGCCCTCCCCCTGCTCCTGGAGGGATGGAGAGGAGAATCGAAAAGAATGCAACTCCCACAGGTTGAGATAAGAACAGTTTAGCAACTAAGGTATAATACAAACCACTACTGCTACCACCAATAATAATAGTGCTAAAGGAAATAACAAGAGGAAAGAATACAACACCTCAGCACCAGCCGACTGATAACTCGCCCCACTCCCCCCAGCCGAGCACCGACCGATACCTCATTCAACCCTCCAGTCCTTTCAGCCCTTCCGGGTCACTCCCCGTTACATCCTGGGCATGACGTGCTGTGGTATGGAATACCTCTTTGGTCAGTTTGGGTCAGGTGTCCTGTCTCTGCTTCCTCCCAGCTTTCCCTCCTCCCTCGCAGAGCATGAGGCTCAGAAAGTCCTTGGCCAGACCAAACATTTGAACAGCAACTGAAAACATCAGCGTTATCAGCTCTCTTCCCAGGCCAAAAAATGAAAACACAGCACTGCACTAGCTACTAAGAAGGAAAAAAATGACTGCCACTGCTGAACCCAGGACAATGAGAGTGCTGAATTTTCACAAGGACTGACTGGAGTGCTGTTCGCGCTATAGGGGATAGTTCCCTTGGGAATGACAAATCAGGATTTCCCTTCAATAGGTCAAACGGAGGGGAGAGTTCTGTAGAAATTCCGAAGGTAGGTCCTATCTAATTAATAGACCCCAAGAGTTTTTGTAAGTCACTTAGGGTTTTTACGTCTTGCGAAATCTGCAATGATGAGGGCGCTACAGCCCGTTCCCCTATCCGCCATCCCAAGTACTGCCATGGCACCATCTTCTGGACCTTTTCTGTAGCTATTACAAGATGAAATGCAGTTAGGGCTTTTACTGTTGCGGTCAGTACTTCTTGCTGTGGTCCAGTGGAGGCAGCGATTAGGATATCGTCCATGTAATTATATATCAAAGAGTCAGAAAAGGATATACGAACTGGTGACAGTGCACACGCTACATACCATTGACATCCAGTTGGGCTGTTTTTCATTCCCTGGGGCAAAACTGTCCTGTGATGTCGTTTGCTAGGCTCAGCCATATTTATGGATGGGATGGAGAAGGTAAAACATGGAGTATCATCAGGGTGAAGTGGAATTGTAAAGAAACATCTTTTAAATCTATGATAACGAGTGGCCAGTTCTGACGAATGGCGGTGGTGAAGGCAGGCCTTGTTGTAAAGGGCCCATATCTTCAAGAACAGCATTCACAACTTGGAGGTGCTGTAAAAGCCTCCGCTTTCCTGACTTTTTCTGGATAACAAAAAACGGAGTATTCCAAGGGCTGTGGGTTAGAACTGTATGTCCTAGCCGCAGTTGCTCATTCACAAGATCATTAAGATACCACAACTTTTCTGCAGTCATAGGCCACTGATCAACCCAAACAGGTATAGTTATGAGCCATGTCATTTTTGGGGTAGGTTGCTCATCACTGGCTTCTAGGTAAAATTTTGCAGCCACACGTTCCATTGGGATAGTGTGTCTCATCCCCACAGCATTACCAGAAACAGGAGGATCAGGGGCTTAAGTGTTGCCACTTGGTTCTCAGGACCTACAATCAATGTCAAAGATTTGCTCTGGTAGGGGCTGATATGACCACCTACCGCAGTCACCGAGGTGTGGGGCGGCTCTGAATCCCAATGCAAAGGCCAATCTTGGACCGCAATGATGGTAACATCCGCGCCTGTATCTATCAGACCATTGACAGTTACCTCCTGATTAGCGGAATTGCAGACCTTACAGCTGAACATTGGTCTCTTTGCCTTAATGTCCTCAGCCCAATAAACAGCTGGGGCCCCGGTGGAGCCAAAACCCTTTTCTAGTCTTTGGGAATCAGTTAAAGTTTCTCGATTCTCATCTCGCACCACACAAAATGGGACGAGCTGGGCAATTCGAGATCCTGCTGGTATAAAACACGGGGGTTGAGGGGTCCACACCATAATTTCTATTTCCCCTGTATAGTCTGCATCAATTACCCCTGGCAGCACGAATAGGCCCATGAGGGTTGTGGAAGAGCGTCCCAGAAGTAGGGCATGTCCTTCCGACAGGGGCCCTTGTACACCAGTGGGTATGGCTACAGGCTTGTAATCCACTAGGTATGTGGATTTGGAGGTGGCCAAGTCCAACCTGGTGCTGCCGCGGGTGGCCGCTCCGAGTTGGCTGCTGCCGCCCCTGCCCACACTTTTGAGCCCTGGGAGCCCTGGGGAACACCTGATATCTTCGCGCCCTTCCCCTTGGCGCTTCGATATCGGTTTCCCGCCCCCCAGGATTCAGGCAGGAGCTTTCCTTCCTTGTCATATCTTGACCTGCAGTGATTGGCATAGTGCTTGCCTTTTCTGCACCTTGGACATACTGGGGGGCCCTTCGGGCAATCCCGTCCCAAATGGCCCATCTGGCCACAAGAAAAACAAGCCCCCTGTGCTTGACAGGCAGCAAAGGCCTGTGTCAGAGCTTGCATTTGCCACATCTGGGCTCCCGCTACATTACAAGCCTCCACCATCTGGAGAATAGTCGCATCAGGATTAGCTGCCAGTAGCGAATCAAGAACCTTTTTGCAATCGACATTAGCATTGGCTACCGTGAGGTCCTTTAAAAGTATCTGGCGGGCTTCAGGGTGTTCAACCTGTCGCTCTAACACATCATGTAGTCGATCAATAAACCTCATATATGGCTCGGTAGCTTCTTGTTTTACAGTGGCTAAAGACTTTGAGCCACCTCCATGCCCCTCAGGAAGGATAAACATGGCCTTCAACGCTTCATTCTGTCCCTGGATCAAAGCATCTCTAACAATTCACAGCTGCGTATTATGCTCATGAAAGTGTCTCTCCCCCAGCAAAACATTCGGCCCGATACTGTATAGGGGAACCCCCTGCTGGCGCCCCACATTTTCCATGGCAACACGCTCACAGTTATCCCTCCAAGCCTGCTTCCACATCATATGTTGAGTCGGGGTTAGTATTATTTGCGCCAAAGTGCGGCAATCATTGGGTAGCATCAGAGTGGTGTTAAAAAGCGACTGAACGAGACCTTTCGTATACGGTGAGTGGAGACCGGACTCCTTTACACCACGTCGAATCTCTTTAATCAGGCCTCATTGAAATACTTCCCATTCTGCTGCCCCATTCGCTCACAAAAGGACAGGCATAGAGAGTGCTTTCAAGCGCTCTACATCTCCTTCTGCTGCAGCCTCCCGGCAGACATCTCCCCACCGATCGGTGCGCACAGGATAGTGTGTGAGCACCGGCAAAGCTTGTGCCTTACAACAGCCAGTATCAGGATCAGGCGCTGATATATCTGGCTCAGTCTCTGGGTCTATCGGCCCCGGGTCAAGAGGGTCCGGAGTGTTGTTTGCAAAAATAGAAGGGGTGTTGTTTGTTGGGACAGAAGTGGTTGATGGTGCCGACGCCTCCTCTACTGCCCCGTAAAGGGCCTCATAGACTGAACGCCATACCCCCAGCAATTTGGGTGCCGCCGTGTCATCCCTTGTGGCTGCGTCCCAAAGGTAGACCCCAATCTTGTCCCACACTCCCTTCTGATAAATATTAGTTGATGTCGCCTCAGGGGCATGGGTCGAGGCCCATATTAATAAGTCTTTCAGTCTATCTTCATTCACGGTAACCCCCTTCTTCATTAGGAATTTCACTAGTACTCTGTACACCGACTTGTGCTCGGGGGATGCTGCATTTCCCATGTTCCCATTCCCGGCTGCTTACCTCAGTCAGAGGTATCGGTTAATTGCTGCAGCCTTTCAGAGTTCAGCTGGGCATCCTCACCGGTTGCTGAGTCACGGCTCTCTGTCAAGTCCCTCTTCGGGTGCCATTTGTGAGGATGGCGTTATTGAGGCGGCAAGGAAAATGGGATGAAGTAATATATGCAGATATGTTTTTCGCGTTGCAAAATCACCTGGAATGCAAAAGGAATGTGGAATTAATATAGCACCTTCGGATCCTTTAATTTTGGCTTTAGAAAGAGAAAGGAAGCAGGCAGGGAATAGATTGGAAAGATGTTGTTCTGGTTGTGATATTGGGGAATTTTGTTTGAAACTTAAGAAATGAGCTGAGGATAACAGGGTTGAGGATAGAATGGAGGATTATATTTCCCCAAAAGTACCGGATCAGAGACCACCTCTGATTGAGGAGGAATCCTCTGATTCAGATGAGTAGCAAGAACAAAGTGTAAAACAAGAACAAAGTGTAAAGCAAATTTCCTCCTCTCCTGTTGCTGCCTGGATTCGTGGTAAAACTAAGACTGTCCTGCAAGCCCCTCTGAGGGCAGCAATGGGACCGGAGGGATGTACCAAAATAGAAGTGAATTTTTCCTTAGGAGATTTGGATAATTGGAAGAAGATTGCAAAAGAGTATTGAAATGAGCCTATAGGGGTAGCAAAGAAATTTGAGATACTGGTAAAAAGCCAGGATCCTGACTGAAAAGGTATAGATGTAATCCTGTATGCATTAACAGAGACAGAAAAACAATTGGTTATAAAAACTGTCTGTACTTAGGTAAATGCTCAGATTACTGCAGGAGTGATAGAGGGGAGGGTTGAAGATCGTATTCCCCTTACAGCTCCAAATTGGGATTATGATGATGATGAAGATTATGCATCATTGAAAAGATCAGAATTGGATTAAATATGGGCTTGAAAATGCTATACCTAAAGCAGTAAATTGGTCGGTGTCGTCTGAAATAAGACAGTGGCTGAGGGAATGGCCAACAGAGTTTCTGGATAAGCTCAGAGAAGCTATGCAAAAATGCACCACACTGGATCCTTCCTCGGAGGAAGGAAAATTACAGCTTGCAAATTTCTTTGTGGGGCAGTCATTGGAGGATATCAGGCGAAACCTTCAAAAGTTATCTGTGACTGAAATAAGAGATATGGAAAAGTTACTGGAAGTGGCTTGGAAAGTATACAGGGATAGAGAACAAGTTAAAGGAAAGAAATTAGGAAAGGTCATAACAACAGCTACGACTGCAGCACTGGGGCAAGTGAATGAGGGATATAGTGGCATGAGAGGCAGAGGTCATGGCCAAGGAATGGGAATGAGAGGCAGAGGTCTTGGCCAAGGAATGGGTATGAGAGGCAGAGGGGAGGTTATAGGAGAATTCCCCTTAGTCAGGATCAATGTGCAAACTGCAAAGGATTTGGACACTGGAAATGGTAATGTCCACAGGGAAAACAACAAACTCAATTGACCACTGAATTGGAATTAGATTGACGGGGACCTGGGAATCTTCCCTAGCGGATCCACTGGTTAAAATCAAGCTAGAGCCCACAGAAAAAGAAGTGGAATTTCTTACAGATACTGGGACAAATTATTTGGTTCTGAACCAAGATTTGACACTAAAAGGAAAAGAGTCTGTGATGGTTGTGGGAGCTACAGGCCATCAGGAAAAAGCATTCTTTCTAAAACCTTTAAAATCTAAGATAGGAAAACAAATTGGGAAACATAAATTTCTATATATGCCAAATTCACCCAAATCATTCTTGGGAAGAGATTTATTAGAACATTTGGAGGTGATCATAACTTTCAAAAGAGGTGAAATAGAACTAAAAGTAAAAGAGGACCAATTAATTGAAGCTATGAGTGTGTCATTAATTCAAAAGGAGAAATTCTCCTGGAATTAAAAGGTTAAAATTTGGAATAGTTAATCCTAATCCAGGTAATAAATATTACACCTGTGCACAAAGATGTATTACACCAGGAACCAGGGTAGGAGATCATGCTTGTTTAAGTGCCATAGATATAGGTCACCATTCAAATTGCAATCAT
This sequence comes from Lathamus discolor, assembly GCF_037157495.1. Taxonomy (NCBI): domain Eukaryota; kingdom Metazoa; phylum Chordata; class Aves; order Psittaciformes; family Psittacidae; genus Lathamus; species Lathamus discolor. Next base: position 68,708 of record NW_027069244.1, on the reverse strand, counting down.
ACTATTAATATAGAGGGTATCGTAGTCCAGTGGTGGCCCGTTCCTAAAGGGAAAGGATGGCCTTGGTTGTGAGGAGAAAATGCTTGTAAGACTCTAGTCCCCAGCTGGAAGGGGGCAAGCACCTTAGGTGCTGTAATACTTACTTTAATTATTATCGACAGGTATCCTATCCTTCCTATCCTGGAAAAAGTTAACTTCATGGTTACCTGATCTCTCCTGGTTGAGGCAACTGGTTGCAGGTATATTGCTGTTAATTATTTTAATATTGATTACTGGTGGTATGATACAATGCTCCCTCTGGTGTTGTAAATGATGTATGACAAATTATGAAGACTGGAAAAGCAATGAAATTAAGCACCAAGTAGAAATGGGAAATTATTTCAAAAAGACTTTTGATGGTAATGGTAATATATAAAATGTTGCAGAAGAATTTGCAAAAGGACAGAAAAAGGGTGGATTTGAGACATGACCGTCCACCACCAAGGAGCTCCGGACATTCCTGGGAATGACTGGATGGTGCAGACTTTGGATCCATGATTATGGTGTTCTGGTATGATTTGGAGAAAACTCCAGGAACAAACTCGCCAACAAACTTTTCAAGCTGACAAGCAGGTATTCTTTACTGCGGCGCCGGGAGACACGGGGGATAGCTCCTCCTAACGTGTGCCCCTGTGGTGCTCCACAAGCTGTCCTTATATAGTCCCTGGGCATACATACATTACGTCATTTTCCAGAAAGTTCCCCGCATGCGTACAGAATTGTGCTGGTGGTCTCTGAGGGTCGTTTCCTTCTTCCAACAACCTTCATCACTTCTGGCAGCCTTTGGAGCACGCGCAGTAGATGCTCATACCAGTTTAACGGGTTCGTTAGCACCAGAGACGTAACAATCCTCCTGTCCTTCTACTTAGCAGTTAGTTTAACTACAGCCCATCCTGGACACCTGCCATTCCCAGATATTCCTTATCCCTGTGTCCTGTTCTTCTAGCCTGTTTTTCTTAAAACTGTGTCAAGTACAACAATTATCTTGTACAAGAATGCTCAGTGTTCTCTAGCTGCATTCTGGGGTTTTTTTCTATGTATCGTGCACCTCAGTAATTTTCCATTGCTACTGTAACAAAGCCATCAAACTTAACATTACTTAAAACTGATTCTATCTGTGATAAAGGCCTAAATGCAACCCAGGGGAGCGCAGGCTGTACAAGCTGCCTTTGGTGAGGCGTGTGTGCCGTGGTTTAAACCCAGCCACACAGCTCGTCCACTCACTCCCCCCCACTTCTTTCCCTCCCTTGACTCCCAGAGGGACGGAGAGGAGAATTGAAAAGAATGCAACTCCCACGAGCTGAGATAAGAACAGTTTGGTAACTAAGGTATAACAGAAACCACTGCTGCTACCGCCAATAATAACAATGATAAGGGAAATAACAAGGGAAAAGAATACAACACCTCAACAGCAGCTGACCGATAACTCGCCCCACTCCCCCCAGCTGAGCACCGACCGATACCTCGTCCAACCCTGCAGTCCCTGCCCTTCCAGGTAACTCTCCGTTACATCCTGGGCATGACGTGCTGTGGTACGGAATACCTCTTTGGGCAGTTTGGGTCAGGTGTCCTGTCTCTGCTTCCTCCCGGCCTCCCCTTCTCCCTGGCAGAGCATGAGGCTCAGAAAGTCCTTGGGCAGACCAAACATTTGTGTTGTCAGCCCTGTTCCCAGACCAAAAGTCAAAACACAGCACTGCACCAGCTACTAAGAAGGAGAAAACTGACTGCTACTGCTGAACCCAGGACAGGAATGTATCATAACTGTCAGAGACCATGGGAAGGAGGAACTACAGCAGGCAATTAAGAGTGACCCGTCCCTGAATGGTATTTGGAAGATGTTGGAACTGGCAAGGAACAAGGGTGTCAGAACTGGAAAGAGGATTTTGATAAGAAAATCAGATAGACCTTTCACCTGATGTAACCAAAAGGCAAACACAGATGTGCTTGGCTAATTGCTTGGAAGCATATAAATATCGTGTAACCTTTACAATAAGCGATCCAGCTTGCACTCTAGCTCTGGATCTGTGCCTTCCATCCTCAGAGTTTGGGGGTGGTTTTGGGCTGTTTTGGGGTGTTTTGGAGCTGTTTCATGGCTCTGACACTGTATCCCATAGGAAAAGCAGAAGAAGGTGTTTTTGGGGTGTTTCGGGGCGTTTTGGGGGTGTTTTGAGTGCTCTGACCTGTATCCCATAGGAGAAGCAGGACAGGGTGGTTTTGCGGTGGTTTTTCGGTGTTTGGGAGGTCTTTTGGGGCCATTTTGGGTCCATTTTGGGGCTCTGACGCTGTATCCCACAGTTCTGGGCCCCTCTGTTCAAGAAGGACAGGGAATTGCTTGAAGGAGTCCAGCGCAGAGCCACGAAGATGATTAAGGGAGTGGAACATCTCCCTTATGAGGAGAGGCTGAGGGAGCTGGGTCTCTTTAGCTTGGAGAAGAGGAGACTGAGGGGTGACCTCATCAGTCTTTACAAATATGTAAAGGGTGGGTGTCAGGGTGATGGAGCTAGGCTTTTTTCAGTGATATCCAGTGATAGGACGAGGGGCAATGGGTGTAAACTGGAGCATAGGAAGTTCCACGTTAACATCAGGAAGAACTTCTTTACTGTAAGAGTGACAGAGCACTGGAAGAGGTTGCCCAGGGGGGTTGTGGAGTCTCCTACACTGGAGATATTCAAGGCCCGCCTGGACAAGTTCCTGTGTGATGTACTGTAGGTTACCCTGCTCTTGCGGGGGGGTTGGACTAGATGATCTTTTGAGGTCCCTTCCAACCCTTGGGATTCTGTGAAATTCTGTGAAAAGCAGGAGAAGGTGGTTTTGCAATGTTTTTGTGTGTTTTGTGTGGTTTTGGTCACTTCTGGGGCTGTTTTGGAACTCTGACTCTGTATCCCACAGCTGATGCAGGACAAGGTGGTTTTGGGGTGGGTTTTGGTGGTTAAGGGGTGATTTTGGGCTCTGAGCCTGTATACCATAGGAGAATAAGGACAAGGTGGTTTTGGGTTGGTTTGGTGATGGTTTTGTGATGGGTCTAGGGCTGTGACCCTGTATCCCATAGGAGAAGCAGGACAAGGGGATTTTGGGGTGTTTTGGGGGTGGTTTTGGGTGTTTTGGGGTGATTTTGGGCTGTTTTGTGGCCTTTTTGTGGCTCTTTTGTGGCTCTGACCCTGTATCCCATAGGATAATCAGGAGTAGTTGCTTTTGGGGTGTTTTATTGTGTTTTTGGGGTGTTTTGGGGGTGTTTTGGGTGTGGTTTTTGTGTTGTTTCGTGTCTGTTTTGGTGCTCTTTTGGGGTTCTGATCCTGTATGCCATAGGAGAATCAGGACAAGTTAGTTTTGGGGTGGTTTAGGCTATTTTTGGGGTGTTTCGTGGGTGGTCTGGGCTGTTTGGGACACTTTGGGGGCTTTTGGGGGGCTCTGAACCTGTATCCCATAGGAGAAACAAGACGAGGTGGTTTTGGGGTGTTTTTAGGGTGTTTGTGGGGTGTTTTGGGGCTCTGAACCTGTATCCCAGAGGAGAAGCAGGACAAGGTGGTTTTGGGGTGTTTCAGAGTGTTTTTGTGGTGGTTTTGCGGCTGGTTTTATGCTATGACCCTGTATCCCATAGGAGAAGCAGGAGAAGATGGTTTTGAGGTGTTTTGGGGTGCTTTCGGGTGCTGACCCTGTATCCCATAGGAGAAGCAGGACAAGATGGTTTTGGGGTGGTTTTGGCCCTTTTTTAGGGTGTTTTTGGGCTCAGACCTGGATCCCATAGGAGAAGCAGGAAAAGGTGGTTTTGGGGTGTTTTGGGGTGGTTTTGGTGGTGGTTTTGATCACTTTTGGGGTTGTTTTGGGGATCTGACCCTGTATCCCATAGTTGAAACAGGACAAGGTGGTTTTGGGGTGGGTTTTTGTGGTTATAAGGTGGTTTTGGCCTCTGAGCCTGTATCCCATAGGAGAAGAAGGACACGGTGGTTTTGGGTTGATTTTGAGGTGTACTTGTGATGGTGTTAGGGCTGTGACCCTATATCCCATAGGAGAAGCAGGACAAGGTGATTTTGGGGTGCTTTGGGGGATGTTTTGGGCTGGTTTTGGGAGTTTTGGGGGTGTTTTGGGACTGTTTTGTGGCCTTTTTGTGGCTCTTTTGTGGCTCTGACCCTGTATCCCATAGAAGAAGCAGGACTAGGTGGTTTTGGGGCGTTTTAGGCTGGTTTTAGGTTGTTTTGTGGGTGGTATTGGGCTGTTTTGGGCTCTTTTGGTGCATTTTGGGGGCTCTGAATCTGTATCTCATAAGAGAAGCAAGACGAGGTGTTTTTGAGGTGTGTTTAGGGTGTTTTGGGGTGGTTTAGGGTGGTTTTGGGTTTTTATAGGGTGTTTTGGGTCTCTGACTGAGTATCCCTTAGGAGAAGCAGAAGAAGGTGGTTTTGGTGTGTTTTAGGTTATTTTGAGCTGTTTTGGGCCTGTTATCGGGCTGTTTCGGTGCTTTGACCCTGTATCACATAGGAGAAGCAGGAGAAGGTGTTTTGGGGGTGTTTTATTGCGTTTTTGGTGAGTTTTTTGTTCTGTTTTGGGGCTCTGACCCTGTATGCCATAGGTGAAGCAGGAGAAGGTGTTGTTAGGGTGGTTGGGGCTGTTTTAGTTTGGTTTTGTGTGTTTTTGGGGTGGTTTGGGCATGGTTTTGGGCTGTTTTGGGGTGTTTTGGGGCTATTTTGTGGCTCTGACCCTGTATCCCACAGGAGAAGCAGGACAAGATGGGTTTGGGGTGAGTTTGGGTGGTTTTGGTGTGGCTTGGGGGTGTTTTGGTGCCTTTTTGTTCTCTGAGCCTGTATCCTGTGGGAGAAGTGGGACAGGGGGATTTTGGGGTGGTTTGGGGTGGTTTGGGTCTGTTTTGTGTCTCTGAACCTGTATCCTGTAGGAGAAGCAGGACAAGGTGGTTTTGGAGTGGTTTAGGGTGTTTTGGGGATGTTTTTGGGTGGTTTGGGGATATTTTGGAACAGTTTTGGGCTTCAATCCTGTATCCTATAGGAGAAGCAGGAAAAGGTGGGTTTGGAGTGGTTTAGAGTGTTTTCAGGATGGTTTTGGGTGGTTTTGGGGTGTTTTGGAACAGACTGGGGATCTGACCCTCTATTCCACAGGAGAAACAGGAGAAGGTGGTTTTCTGGTGTTTTACGTTTTTTTGGGGTCTGGTTTTGGGTTGGTTTGGGGCTGTTTTTTGGCTCTGACCCTGTATTCCATAGGGGAAGGAGGGCAAGGTGTTTTTGGGGTGTTTCGGGGTGGTTTGGGGTGGTTTTGGGTGTGTTCTGGGATGTTTTGTAGAGTTTTGGTATTCTGAACCTGTATTCCATAGGAGAAACAGGACAAAGTGTTTTTTGGGTGTTTTATGGTGGTTTTGATTTGGTTTTCTGTTGGTTTGAGGCTGGTTTTGGCCTCTGACCCTGTATACCATAGGAGAATCAGGACAAGATGTTTTTTTGGAGTGGTTTTCATGTTTTTTAGGGTGTTTTGGGGGTGTTTATGGTGTGTTAAGGGGCTCTGTCCTGTATCATGTAGGAGAAGCAGGAGAAGGTGGTTGTGGGGTGTTTGAGGATGGTTTTGGGTGGTTTTGGGATGTTTTTTGGGTAATTTTAGTGTGTTTTGGGGTGTTTTGGAGCTCTGAACCTCTATCCCATAGGAGAGTCAGGACAAGGTGGTTTTGGGGTGGTTTTGGTCTGGTTTTTGGGTCTTCTGTTTTGAGGCTATTTTGGGGCCGCTTTGAGGTTGTTTTGGTTCTCTGACCATTTATCCCGTAGGAAAAGCAGGACAAGGTGTTTTCAGGGGTGTTTTAGGTTGGTTTTGGGTTTTTGGGGGTGGTTTTGGTGTGATTTTTAGGTCTTTTGGAGCTCCAACCCTGTATACCATAGGAGAAGCAGGACAAGGTGGTCTTGGGGTGTTGTGGGTGTGGTTTTGGGGTGTTTTGGTGTGTTTTTGAACTCTGACCCTGTATCCCATAGAAGAAGCATGAGAAGATGGTTTTGGAGTGGTTTTGGGGTGTTTTGGGGCTCTGACCCTGTATCTCATAGGAGAAGCAGGACAAGGTGGTTTTGGGGTGGTTTGGGGTGGTTCAGGGTGTTTTGTGGATGTTTTTTGTTGTTTTGCGATGTTTTGGAACAGTTTTGACCCTGTATCCCATAGGAGAAGGCGAAGTTTGGTGTGGGGTGGTTTTGGGGTGGTTTTTATGCATTCTGGGGGTGTTTTGGGTCTGTTTTGGGGCCATTTTTGGGATGTTTGGGGCTCTGACCCTGTATACCCTAGGAGAATCAGGACAAGATGGTTTGGGGTGGTTTTGGGGTGGTTTTGGTGTGTTTTGGGGGAGGGGTTGGGATTGTTTAGGGAGTGTTTTTTGGCTCTGACTCAGTATCCCATAGGAGAAGCAGGAGAAGGTGGTTTTGGGGAGTTTTAGGGTGGTTTTGGGGTGGGTTTGGGGTGGTTTTCGGCTCTGACCCTGTATCCCATGGAAGAAGCAGGAGAAGGTGGTTATGGGGTGGTTTAGGATGTTTTGGGGTGGTTTTGGGGTTGTTTTGGAGTGTTTTGCAGTGTTTTGGAGCTCTGGCCCTGTATCTTATTGGAGAAGCAAGACGAGGTGATTTTGGGGTGGTTTTGGGGTTGTTTTGGGTTGTTTTGTGTTGTTTTGTCTCTCTGGCCCTGTATCCTATTGGAGAAGCAAGGCAAGGTGGTTTTGGGGTGGTTTTAGTGTTTTTGGTGTGGTTTTGGGGCGTTTTGGTGTGTTTTGGGTCTCTGACCATGTATCCCATAGGAGAAGCAGGACAAGGTGATTTTCGGGGGTTTTTGAGCTGTTTTGGGGCTCTCATGCTCTATCCCATAGAAGCAGCAGGAAAAGGTGGTTTTGGAGTGGTTTACGGTGTTTTTATTGTGGTTTTGGTGCTGTTTTGGGGCTCTGACCCTGTATCCCATAGGAGAAGCAGTACAAGGTGGTTTTGGTGTGTTTTGGAGTGGTTTTAGGGTGTTTTAGGGTGTTTTTTAGGGGCTGCTTTTGGTATTTTGTGGCTCTGACCTCATATCCCATAGGAGACATAGGGCAAGGTGGTTTTGGGGTGTTTTGGGGCATTTTGGGGATGGTTTTAGTCTGGTTTTGTGCTCTGACCTTGTATCCCATAGGAGAAGCAGGAGAATTTGGTTTAGGGTGGGTTTGGATGTTTTGGTGGTGGTTTTGAGACATTTTGGATCTGTTTTAGGGCTCTGAAACTGTATCCCATAGGAGAAGCAGGACAACATGGTTTTGGCATGGATTTGGGGTATTTGGGTTTTTTTGGGGGTACTTTGGGGTGCTTTGGGTCTCTGACCCTGTATCCCATAGGAGAAGCAGGAGAAGGTGGGTTTGGTGTGTTTTGGTGTGGTTTTGGGGTGTTTTAGGATGGGGGTTTGGGGTTGTTTTTGGTATTTTGTGGCTCTGACCTTATAACCCATAGGAGACGTAGGGCAAGTTGGTTTTAGGGTATTTTGGGGTGTTTTGGGGATGGTTTTAGTCTGGTTTTGTGCTCTGACCCTGTATCTCATAGGAGAAGAAGGAGAAGGTGGTTTTGGGGTGCTTTTAGGGTGGGTTTTTTTTTAATGTTTTGGGGTGTTTTGGGGTGTGTTGGAACAGTTTTATGCTCTGGCCGTGTATTCCATAGGAGAAGCAGGACAAGTTGATTTTGTCGTGTTTTAGGGTGTTTTGGGGCTTGTTTTTTGTTGGTTTACTGCTGGTTTGGGGCTCTGACCCTGTATACCATACGAGAAGGAGCAGAAAGAGATTTAGGTGTGTTTTAGGGTGGTTTTGGGGTGTGTTTGTGGTAGCTTTGGGCTCTGACCCTGTATCCCATAGGAGAAGCAGGGGAAGGTGGTATCTGGGGTAGTTTTTGTGTGTTTTGGGACTGTTTTGGGGCTCTGACCCTGTATACCATAGGTGAATCAGGAGAAGACAGTTTTGCTGTTCCAGGGTGTTTTAGTTTTTTGTGGTGGGTTGTTTGGGGGGTTTTGGGGCTGGTTTTGTTCTGGTTTGGGGCCGGTTTAGGGTGGTTTTGAGGCTCTGACCCTGTATCCCATAGGAGAAGCAAGAGAAGGTGGTTTTGGATTGGTTTTGGGGTGGTTTGGGTATGATTTTGGGCTCTTTTGGGCTGTTTTGCAGCTGGTTTTGGGCTCTGACCCTGTGTCCCATAGGAGAAGCAGGACAAGATGGTTTTGGGGTGGTTTAGGGTGTTTTTGTCCTGGTTTTGGGTTAGTTTGGGGCTGGTTTTGGCCTCTGACCCTGTATGCCATAAGAGAAACAGGAGAGGGTAGTTTTGGCATGGTTTCAGGGTTGTTTTGGGGTGTTTCTGGGGTGGTTTTGGGTGTTTTGGGTGTAGTTTTCCATGTTGTTTGCGGGCTTTTGTGGCTGTTTTGGGGCCGTTTGTGGCTTTTTTGGGGCTCTGACCCTGTATCCCATAGGAGAAGCACGAGAAGTTGCTTTTGTGTTGTTTTAGGGTGCTTTGTTTTTTTTTTTTTTTTAGTGTGTTTTAAGGGTGTTTTGGGCTGTTTTGTTGCTGTTTTGTGGCTCTGACCCTGTATCACATAGGAGAAGCAGGATAAGGTGGGGTTTTTTGTTGGTTTTGGGTGTTTTGGGGGTGTTTTGTGGCTGTTTTGTATCTGTGACCCTGTATCCCATAGGAGAAGCAGGACAAGGTGGTTTTCAGGTGGTTTTGGCTGTTTTGGGGTGTTTTTGTGTTGTTTTGGATCAGTTTTGGGCTCTGACCCTTTATCCCATAGATGAAGCAGGACAAGGTGGTTTTGGGGTATTTTAGGGTGCTTTGGGGCTGGTTTTGGATTGGTTTTGGGCTCTGACACTGTATCCCATAGGGGAAACAGGAGAAGGTGCTTTTGGGGTGTGTTAGGCTGGTTTTGGGGTGGTTTTGGGGCTGTTTTCTGCTCTGATACTCTATGGCATAGGTGAAGCAGGACAATGTGGGTTTGGGGTGGTTTTGGTGCAGTTTTGGGGCTTTTTTAGGGTGTTTTGGGGGTGCTTATGCAGTGTTTTGGGGCTCTGACTCTGTATCCCATAGGTAAAGCAGGACAAGGTGATTTTGGGGTGTTTTGGGGTGTTTTTGGGTGTTTCAGGGTGTTTTTGGGGGGCTGTTTTGGTGCTCTGAAGCTGTATCCCATAGGAGAAGCAGGACAAGGTGGTTTTGATGTGTTTTGGGGGTGGTTTTGGGGTGTTTTTTTAATTGTTTTGGAGGTGTTTTGGGGCTCTGATCCTGTATCCCATAGGAGAAGCAGGAGAATGTGGTTTTGGGGTGTTTTGGGGTGTTTTGGGGTGTTTTAAGGTGTTTTGGAGTGGTTTTGTGGTGTTTTGGGTTTGGTTTTGAGCTGTTTCGGGATGTTTTGTGGCATTTTGGTGCTGTTTTGAGACTCTGAGCCTGGATCCCATATGAGAAGCAGGACAAGTTGGTTCTGGGGTGTTATGAGGTGTTTTGGTGTGTTTGGATGTGGTTTTGGTTTGTTTTGGGCTGCTTTGCGACTGGTTTGACCCTGTATCCCCTAGGAGAAGAAGGATAAGGTGGTTTGGGGGTGTTTTTGGGGTGTTTTAGGTTGGTTTATGGTTTGTTTGGGTTTGCTTTTGAGCTGTTTTAGGATGTTTTGGGCTTGTTTTGTGGCCTTTTTGGGGCTGTTTGGGGTCTCTGACCCTTTATCCCATACCAGAAGCAGGAGAAGTTGGGTTTGGGGGTGTTTTAGGGGTGGCTTGTTGTGTTTGGGGTGGTTTTGGTCTGTTTCGGGCTGATTAGGGGCTCTGAATCTATATCCCATAGGAGAAGCAGGGCAAGGTAATTTTGGTGCGGTTTAGGGTGGTTTTGGGGTGGTTTTGGGGTGGTTTTTGGCTCTGACACTGTATCCGATACGAGAAGCAGGTCAAGGTGGTTTCGGGATGTTTTAGGGTGTTTTTGTGGTGGTTTTGGGCTGTTGTGAGGCTGTTTTCAGGCTGTTTTGGGGCTCTGACCCTGTATCCCATAGGAGAAGCCAGACAAGTTGGTTTTGGTGTGTTTTGGGTGGTTTTCGGGTTTTTGTTTGGGGATGGTATTGTGCTGTTTTGTGATGTTTTGGGGCTGTTTTGGGGCTCTGACCCTGTACCCCATAGGAGAAGCAGGACAAGATGTTTTTGTGTTGGTTTTGTGGTGGTTTTAGCTTTTTTGAGGATGGATTGATGTTGTTTGGTCTCTTCTGTGGCTCTGACCCTGTATCTCATAAGAGAAGCAGGACAAGGTGTTTTTAGTGTGGTTTTCGTGTGGTTTTGGTCTCTTTTGGGGCTGTTTTGGGGCTCTGACCCTCTATCCCAGAGGCGAACCAGGACAAGGTGGTTTTGGGGTAGTTTTGGGGTGTTTTATTGGGGATTTGGGTTGTTTTGGGGCTCTTTTGTGGTGTATAGGGGCTCTGACCCTGTATCCCATAGGAGAAGCAAGGCAAGGTGGGTTTGAGTGTTTTGGGGGTGTTTTGGGCCTGGTTTTGGTCTCTTTTGTGGCTCTGACCCTGTATCCCATAGGAGAACCAGATTAAGAACAGCCAACATGGTTTTATGAGGGGGAAGTCATGTATGACCAACCTTATAGCCTTCTATGAGGAAGTGACTAGGTGGAGGGATGATGGTAGAGCGGTAGATGTGGTTTTTCTTGATTTCAGTAAGGCATTTGATACTGTCTCCCACAGCATCCTCATAGATAAGCTGAGGAAGTGTGGGCTTGACGATCAAGTAGTGAGGTGGATCGAGAACTGGTTGAAAGGAAGAAGGCAGAGAGTTGTGGTCAATGGCGCAGAATCTAGCTGGAGGTCTGTGACTAGTGGAGTTCCTCAGGGGTCGGTGCTGGGACCGGTGCTGTTTAATATTTTCATCAATGACCTGGATGAGGGAACTGAGTGCGCCCTCAGCAAGTTTGCTGATGACACAAAACTGGGAGGAGTGGCTGACACACCAGAGGACTGTGCTGCCATTCAGCGAGACCTGGACAGGCTGGAGAGTTGGGCGGGGAGAAACTTGATGAAATTTAACAAGGGCAAGTGTAGAGTCTTGCATCTGGGGAAGAACAACCCCATGGACCAGTACAGGTTGGGGGGTGACCTGCTGGAAAGTAGCGAAGGGGAAAGGGACCTGGGGGTCCTGGTGGATAGGAGGATGACCATGAGCCAGCAATGTGCTCTTGTGGCCAAGAAGGCAAATGGCATCTTAGGGTGCATTAGAAAGGGAGTGGTTAGTAGGTCAAGAGAAGTTCTCCTCCCCCTCTACTCAGCCTTGGTGAGGCCGCATCTGGAATATTGCGTCCAGTTCTGGGCCCCTCTGTTCAAGAAGGACAGGGAATTGCTTGAAGGAGTCCAGCGCAGAGCCACAAAGATGATTAAGGGAGTGGAACATCTCCCTTATGAGGAGAGGCTGAGGGAGCTGGGTCTCTTTAGCTTGCAAAAGAGGAGACTGAGGGGTGACCTCATCAATGTTTACAAATATGTGAAGGGTAGGTGTCAGGATGATGGAGCTAGGCTTTTTTCAGTGATATCCAGTGATAGGACAAGGGGCAATGGGTGTAAACTGGAGCATAGGAAGTTCCACGTTAACATCAGGAAGAACTTCTTTACTGTAAGAGTGACAGAGCACTGGAAGAGGTTGCCCAGGGGGGTTGTGGAGTCTCCTACACTGGAGATATTCAAGGCCCGCCTGGACAAGTTCCTGTGTGATGTACTGTAGGTTACCCTGCTCTTGCAGGGGGGTTGGACTAGATGATCTTTTTAGGTCCCTTCCAACCCTTGGGATTCTGTGATTCTGTGATTCTGTGAAGGTGGTTCTCCAGGCGGAAACGGCCAACCTGTGCCACAAGAACCGGCGCCTGCAGCAGGAATCGCACTCGGCCTCGCGCCACCTCTGCCGCTTCACCCGCATCTTCTCTGGTACCGTGAACAAGGAGGAGCTGCCCCCGTCCCCTATGTCTGTTCCCGCCCCCCCCCCCCCCCCCGGCCAATGGCATTCCATAGGGAACAGCGTGATTCCACAGGGAACACCGCCATTCCATAGGGATTCCTGGGATTCCTTAGGGAGTTGCTACAGTTCCATAAGGGACACTGAGGACCTCACATCTTCTCCAGTGCCGTGCACAAGGAGGAGCTGTGACCCCCATTGGAATGCTGGGATTCCATAGGGAGAGACACTGGGATTCCACAGGGAGACGCTGTGGTTCCATAAGGGACGCTGAGGATCTTGCATCTTCTCCGGCACTGTGGACAAGCAGGAGCTGTGACCACCATTGGGATGCTGGGATTCCATAGGGAGCTCTGCGATTCCATAGGGAACACTGGGATTCCATAGGGAGACACCACGGTTCCATAAGGGACGCTAAAGATCTTGCATCTTCTCAGACACCGTGGACAAAGAGGAGCTGTGACCCTCATTGGAATGCTGGAATTACACAGGGAACACCGTGATTCCATAGGGAACGCTGGGATTCCATATGGGGATGCTGCGGTTCCATAAGGGACATTAAGGATCTTGGATCTTCTCCGGTACTGTGGACAAAGAGGAGCTGTGATCCCCCCCCACCATAGGACACTGGGGACCCCCTTGGACACTGGCATTTCGTAGGGAGCGCTGTGATTCCATAGGGAGACACTGGGATTCCATAAGGGACACTTGGCATCTCCAATGCCTGGAGCGGATGGAGCCACAGGAGATGCCTCATGGGACTCATATAGGGGATGCTGTGTCCTCCTATGGGCCACCATATGGGGTTGAGGGGGTCTATATGGGACCAAGGGTATCCATGTGGGGTTAGGAGCATCCTTACGGAGTTAGGAGCATCCACATAGGACATGGGGCTTCCCTACGGAACCGCCAGCATCCATCTAGGGCTGAGGGCCTCTATATGGGGCTGAGGGGCTCTATATGGGCCTACGAGCAGCATCCGTATACAACAAGGGAACAGCAGCATCCATATTGGACCAAGGGCCTCCATATGGGACCACAAGCATTCCTATTGGATTGAGGGCTTCTGTTTGGGGCTAGGAGCATCCACATATGACATGGGACCTCCATACAGACCCACAAGCATCCATCTAGGGCTTAGGGATGAGGGCTTCAATATGTAGCTGTGGGCCTCTATATGAGACTAAGGACCTCCATATAGGACCCAGGGCCTCCATATGGGACTATGAGCTTCCATATGCAACATGGGGCCTCCAGACAGGACCACGTGCATCTACATTGGGCCATGAGCTTCCATATGGGGCCATGGGCTTTGATATATGACCAGGAGCCTCTGTATGGGACCAAATGCAACTCTATGGCACCATATGTGTGTCCATTTGGCACTGAGGACCTTCCCTATAGGGCATAAGGCATCCGTATGGGGCTGAGAGCATCTCTATGGGACCAAGAGCCTCCCTGTGTGGCTGAGGACCAGCCCTATGTGGCCACAGACCTCCATAGGGGACTGAGAATCACAGAATCCCAAGGGTTGGAAGGGACCTCAAAAGATCATCTAGTCCAACCCCCCTGCAAGAGCAGGGTAACCTACAGTACATCACACAGGAACTTGTCCAGGCGGGCCTTGAATATCTCCAGTGTAGGAGACTCCACAACCCCCCTGGGCAACCTCTTCCAGTGCTCTGTCACTCTTACAGTAAAGAAGTTCTTCCTGATGTTAACGTGGAACTTCCTATGCTCCAGTTTACACCCATTGCCCCTCGTCCTATCACTGGATATCACTGAAAAAAGCCTAGCTCCATCACCCTGACACCCACCCTTTACATATTTGTAAAGACTGATGAGGTCACCCCTCAGTCTCCTCTTCTCCAAGCTAAAGAGACCCAGCTCCCTCAGCCTCTCCTCACAAGGGAGATGTTCCACTCCCTTAATCATCTTTGTGGCTCTGCGCTGGACTCCTTCAAGCAATTCCCTGTCCTTCTTGAACAGAGGGGCCCAGAACTGGACGCAATATTCCAGATGCAGCCTCACCAAGGCTGAGTAGAGGGGGAGGAGAACCTCTCTTGACCTACTAACCACTCCCTTTCTAATGCACCCCAAGATGCCATTTGCCTTCTTGGCTGCAAGAGCACATTGCTGGCTCATGGTCATCCTCCTATCCACCAGGACCCCCAGGTCCCATTCCCCTTCGCTACTTTCCAGCAGGTCACCCCCCAACCTGTACTGGTCCATGGGGTTGTTCTTCCCCAGATGCAAGACTCTACACTTGCCCTTGTTAAATTTCATCAAGAGAATATCCATCTCTATGGGCCTGGCGGCTTGCCTGTGGGACTGAGCCTTCCCTATGGAGTTCAGGACTTCCCTATAGGGCTCAAGACTTTCCTATGGGGCTGAGGCTTCCCTATGGGGTTCAAGCTTTCCCTATGGGGCTGAGGCTTCCCTATAGGGCTCAGCCTTCTCTATAGGGCTGAGCTTTCAATATGGGGTTCAAGCTTTCCCTATGGGGCTAAGGCTTCCCTATAGGGCTCCCCTGAACCCCCATACATCCCCTTTTCCCCCCATATCCCTGGGCGGGGGTGGGGGGGAACGGGACAATACCATTCAAGGCAATAAGGGGGTGCAGGAGCCCCCCCCCAGCTCCTCATTTAGGGGCCAAATCCTGAATAAGAATAATTAATTGTATGCTAATTAATAATTAGGCTCTTCCAGCACTTTCTCCCCCCTCCCTAAATATTTTCTTAGTGGAAACCAATGGGTTCAATCCCCCCTTGCTTCACCACCCCCCTCCCCCCCCCGTTTATAAATCACTATATTTGTATAAATGGTGCCTTTCCAACCCCAAATCGTGCCTTTCCAACCCCAAATTTTGGGGGGGTGTCCCCTATTTTGAGGCATTGGGTACCAAATTTTGGGTACTGGGGGGAGCGTCCCCCCTGTTTCATGCCCGATGAGCCCAAACACAGGAGGGGGATGGCGGGCTCTGATTGGCTGTGCCTGCTTAGGAGGCGTGGCTTTATCCAGTGGGTAGTACCAAGTGGAGGAGCAATGGGGACCGCACCGGGGTACCCGGGTGCGCTCAATGGAAGCGAGGGGGGGGATTGTGGTGCTGATGAGTGACTTTTGTCGTTATAATGGACCAAATTCCTTTGGAAGCACCGTTTCCTTCCACAGTGGCACCCCCTTTGCTGATCCATGGAAGCAGGGAAGCTCGGAAGGAATCACTGCATCTTCATTACGGGATAACAGGGAATCAGGATTGGTGGCCGTACTGCCCGGATGCTATTGATGGAGATGGAGAGCAGGGAACGGGGTGGTGGAGGCGCTGCCCTTCGGTCTCCGGAGCTCCTTGGTCCGGGTTTGTCTCCGCCATCCTTTTCCCTAAGGAAAACTGCGCCATTCCCAGCAGCAGAGCGCCTGCAGGCGGCGTCCCAGGCTCCGCCGCTCCGGTGCACTCCTGAGGATGAGCACGGTCTGTGCCGCCAGGGAACAGAGGCCGGGATCGCCCTCATGCAGCAGCGCTTCCAGGGCTGTGATCCAAAGAGACCGGGATGAGCTCCCCCATAGCTTCCAGCATCCCCCCAGCCCCTGCTCCCTCCTCACCTCTGCAGATCTCCTCCAGCTTCCTTGGGCTTTTCCCTCTTAGGGGCCGTGCAGCCAGTCCTGGGCACAGGGATCCATTGCAATTCATCAGCATCCATGGGGATCCATCAGCATCCATCAGGGATGCAGCAGTGGGGGCCGGGATGGGGACCGCAGGGACTCACCAATGAACCTGATGGCTGCCTCTTGCAGGGGGACCTGAGCATCCTGCAGGTACTGCAGGCTCTGGTACAGGTATCCCTGAGTCCTCTTCCTGCTCCGCTCCACCTGCAGGGGGAATGGGATGATACCGAACCCCCCCATTGGCTGGAGCACTCCCAACGCTCCCTTTCCCATCCCAATGTGTAATGGGCAGAGCGGTCCAAGGGGTTCCAGTGGGAACAGGGATGGATGCAAGGCCCATACCAAGCACTCCGCAACCCTCCACATCTGCCTTCTCTCCAATAGGCGCTGGAGCTCTTCCCATCCCAGGAGCGTCACCGCAGCAAGGAGAGCTTCCCGGGAAGCCTGCACAGGATGGGATGGGAGATGGCACCTTGGGGATGATCCCACCCTCAGGAATGTGGGATATGGGGCGGGTCCGTACCTGGGCCACGCTGTGGCTTTGGTCGCTCATGCGGAAGAAGAGCGGGAGCAGCAGATCCCAGGTTTTGCTCCGCATCCTCCTCCTGTCGCAGCCAAGTACCAGCTCCAGGAGGAACCGGAGAAGGAGGATGGAGGACTCTCGGAGCTGGCTGCATCCCTGGAGGCAAGGAGGAAAAGGGGGGATGTGGGTCAGATCCTGATGGGATGCGAAGCCCTGGAGCCATCCCCATGTGAGCTCCAAATCACTGCATGGGGCCCACGCAGCTCTTACTCCATCAAAGTGGGGCCGGAGGTCTTGCACCAGCCCCACGGCAATGGGGCTGGCCTCTGCCCTTGGTAGGTGACCCATCACATTCCATAGGATCATCAGGGCCTTTATCCTGAGCTCCTCATTGGCATCCCGGATACTGCCCATGATGTGGGGCAGGAGCCGCTGCAGTTTCCTTGCCTGCAGGAAGAGATTGGGGCTCCTTGTGGGGAAGCCTTGACCTAAGGCTGTGGTCACCAAGGTCATGGCCAAGAGGCATCCCTATGGCCATGCCCTGCCCCATGGTCAAGAGGGTTCCCCGTGACCCATGGCCAAGAGGGTTCCCCATGCCCATGCCTTGTCCCTTGGCCAAGAAGGCCTCCCATGGCCATGCCCTGCCCCATGCCCATATCCTGCCCCATAGCCAAGAGGGCTGTCCATAGCCATGCCCTGCCCCATGCCCATGTCCTGCCCCATGCCTATTTCTTGCCCCATGGCCATGTCCTGCCCCATGCCCATGCCCCACTCACCAAGCCAGGATTCTCCGACAGCTTCAAGAGGCATTCCAGCAGCACGGACACTGTCACCAGGCTCTGCGGTTCCTCAGCACCCCCAGCACCACCAGCACTGGAGGCCATGGTCTAGGGCAAACACAGGCATTGAGACCCCACCGAGCCTGCAGGGCTCATGGGAGGCCATCAGGGCCCTTTGGGACTCACAACCAAGGCGTGGATGGAAGTGTCCTGGGTGTCCTGGAGCATCCCCAGCAGCTCCCGTAGGGCCTCCAATGTCTTGGAAATGGTCAGGACCATCTGCCACATGTCCATGTCAGCGCTGGAAGGCAGGGCGCTTAGTCAGCGTGGTCCATGCATCCCATGGGATGCCCTATGGGGGTGAGCGGTGGTGCTCCCCATGGGGTCGGATACAGGGATCTGCTCCTCAGGGATGTCAGAGCATCATGGAAAGGGCCTTAAGATCATCCAATTAAAACTCCAATGCCACACATTGAGATGGAGGAACCCACTCCTTAGGGATGTCACAGCACCCTGGGAAGGGCATTGAGATCATCCAGTTCCAACCATAATGCCATGGGTCACGACTGAGGGACCCTATCCTCAGCATCATGGAAAGGACGTTAAGATCATCCAGTTCCAGCCCCAGTGCCATGGGGTGGGATGCAGGGACCTGCTCCTCAGCATCATAGAAAGGGCCTTTAGATCGTCCATTGCCATGGGTCCTTGGGTCTGGTGGCTGTAGGAACCAAGTCTTCAAGGCTGGTACCTGTCTCTCAAGGGCGTGTTGAGGACCATGCTGATCGTCAATGCCCTCGGGTGCTTGATGGCCATCAGAATGAGGAGTGTGTCCATCCTTCGCCACGTCGCTTCCCTGCTGCTATGCCGCAGGCATTCATGGATGCTCCTCACGACGCTCGGCATCTGGAAGCGGGAGCACGGGCGAGGATGGTGTTGGGACCATGTTCCCCATCTGTCTCTGCTGCTTTGGGTACACAAGACCCCTCCTAGGTTTGGGATGGAGGAGGAAGGACTGAAGGGGATGGGAACGCAGCCATGGGGCACCCACCTCCGTCAGCCAGAAGTCGAGGTCGCTCATGACCAGCTCCAGGATGTCCTCTGCCACCCTCCTGTCGAAGATGCTCGAGTCCTTCATGGCCTCGATGACCACGCAGACGATTTCTGTCCTCTCCCGTGGATAAAGATAGCCTGCAAACCTCTATGGGAGGAAGGTTGGGAGCATGGGAGCTGCGTTGTCCCTGCTTGGGGAAGCATCCCACCATAGGGTTCAGCAATGGGGGGAGCTCCATTACCATGGTGAGGTATTGGGGTCTGTTGTTTTCACCCCATCTGAGCTCTTCTGCTTTATGCTTTTCCTTTGGCCTTTCTGAAGAGCAAGGGGGACACAGGAGAGTCAATGGGATACAGCAGAGTCAATGGAACACAGGAGAGCAAATGGGAGGGGTTGGGGGGAGCCCATCACAGCCTCCGGTACCTTTCTGCTGCAGGAGGTACTGATAGAGGCTGCAAAGAGCATCCAGGGCCATGGAACTCGTCCTGTCCTTGGCAAAGCGGAAGAGGAGGAGGTGGCCCAGGAGCTGGCCCAGGAGCGAGACCGGGAGCTCCTGCGGGGGAACAGGGCTGAAGGGGCTCCTCCAGGTCAGGTACAGGTTTTGGGGAGGGAGAAAGAACTTGAACAAAAGGTGAAGATCCCAAAGACTGAGGAGGAAAGAAAGGAGAAAGAGAAAGAGGAGAAAGGAGAAGGAGAAGGAGGGGAAGGAGAAGTAGAAGGGGAAGGAGAAGTAGAAGGGGAAGGAGAAGTAGAAGGGGAAGGAGAAGGAGAAGGAGAAGGAGAAGGAGAAGGAGAAGGAGGAGAAGGAGGAGAGGAGAAGGAGAAGGAGAAGGAGGAGAGGAGAAGGAGAAGGAGAAGGAGAAGGAGGAGAAGGAGAAGGAGGAGAAGGAGAAGAAGAAGAAGGAGAAGAAGAAGGAGGAGAAGGAGAAGAAGAAGAAGGAGAAGGAGAAGGAGAAGGAGAAGGAGAAGGAGAAGGAGAAGGAGAAGGGAGAGGAAAAGAAGAAGGACAATAAAAGAAGAAAGAAGAGTGAAGAAAAAAGAAAGGAGAAGAAAGAGAAGGAGGAGAAGGAGAAGGCGAAAGAAGGAGAAAAACCTAAAGAAGAATGAAAGAAGAAAGAAGAAGAAAGGAAAAGGAGAAGGAGAAGAAAAAAGGAGCAGGGGCAGGAGCAGGAGCAGGAGGAGGAGTAGGGGCAGAAGCAGGAGCAGGAGCAGGAGCAGGGGCAGGAGCAGGAGCAGGCAGACCCAGGATGCTCTGCAGGTCCCCGTCTCCCGGTGCAGGAGTTGCTGCCGCCCGCCCTGGTCCTGCCGGGTCCTTACCCTCTGTGTGCCGTGGTGCTGCAGCAGCTGGGTCATGGCCACGATCCTGCCCAGGGCCCTCTCCCTCACGACGGGGCTGGGGGAGCCACTGAAGTGCAGCAGGAGCTGGGCAGGGGGAGAAGGCGCGGGTGAGCCCCGGAGCTGCGGCAGGGGCTGGACCCTCCCCGCTTCCAGTGCAGCTCCCGCTGAGCATCACCGCGGGGTGGGCAGGGATGGAGGCAGTGGCACGGGAAGGGGTGCAGGGGGTGAGGGCTTGGTCCCCTCACTGTGGGGGATGCCCCGGCCGCAAGGACCAAGGCACGGCCCCGCTTCCAGGGCTGGGCTGGGCTGGAGCTGGCGGGGAAAATCAGTGCCTCAGCGCTGCCCCTGCCCTGGGGCTGCAGGGGCTTTGGGTCCTTTCCAGCCCAACCCGCTCTGTGCTCCTAGGGCTGCAGGGTACGTGTAAAAGCATGTGAATAGGAATAGAGCCGTGGAGCTAAATATGAATAGGAATAGAGCCATAGAGCTAAATAGATATAAGGTAGGTCTAAATATCATAGAAATATCGTAGAAAAAATAATTATCACAATTATTGATACAGATATACAAATATAGATATAAACATTAATATACATGTTTAGATTAAAATATTGATATTAATGTCAATATTAATGCATTAATATTGGTGTATTTATAGGTTTATATATTAATATTAATATTCATTAATATTATTGCTATCATTAATTCCTTAATAATAATTATGAACAAATATATATAGTTATATCTACATAGATATAAAGAGATATAAATATATCTAAATATATAAGTAAATACAAATATATATATATTCATATACATATATATACACATATATTTACATATATACACATAAATACACATATATACACATACATATACATATGTATACATATATACACACATATATATACATATCTGTAACAGACAAGTTCCTCCTCTAAAGACCTCTTTTGCAACAGTTCAGAGCAAGGGAACCAGTCCATGGGCCCCAGCAGCCTGGTCCCAGCCCATGGTGCCAGGAGGCAGCAAGGACCCCATCCCAGGCGGGCTCAGCCTCCTGATGTGGGGTCCCTGCCCTGAGCTCTGAGGGCAGCGGCCGCCACCCCCTGCAGCCCCCATGCACCGGGAGGGCCTTGGGCTACCCAGGAGAGGGAGGACCCATGACTCTGGGGAGGGCCCCATAGGTGATGAGCAGCCCCTGTGCACCCTGCTCCGCACAGGCCAGACCTGAAGGATGCTCTGCAGCTCCTCACTCGCCCTAGGGTTAGGAGAGTTGAGCACCAGCCTCTGGAGCATGTTATCCAGGGACAAAAGTGTCTGCAGGGACAGAGCAGAGCCCTTTGGGTACCAAGAGAGCTTCAACTGTGTGCATCCCAGAGCCCCAGTGCTCCAAAGGAAGCTGCTGGCTCCTGGAGCACCTTACCCGGACATAGTAGTAGGTATCCAGGTCTGAAAACTCCTCGTTTGGAGGCAGGAAGAAGACGCTCTTGCAGCAGGTCTCTAAGAGGTGTCTCCCTTGGTCCGCAAGCCCTGACTTCACTGAGCTGCAAAGGGAAGAAGGCTCCTGTTGGATGCTGGTGATTGGAGCAATGGGGACCCCAGGAGGGATGTGCCGTTAGTACCTCAGTTCTGCTATCGCATCCATGGCAAGATGCTGCACCTCCGTGCACAGCTGGTCCATGGGCTGCTCTTGGAGCAGTGTCTATAGAGCAGAATGGGGATAAGGGACCTGGGAGTCCACCAATGCTGCCCTCACTGGGTGCTGGAGGCCTTTGCCCCATAGCATCCCCATGGGGGTCCCTTCACCTGGATGGTCTCTGCGAGGTGGTTCTTATGGCAGAAGACATCCAGGCCCTGTTGCAAGTCACAGAACCTGGCGGTGATCAGCACGGAACAAACGCTCTCAAGGAATCCAACCTTTTCATGCTCAGACTGAAACCAGTGGGGATGGAGGCACAAACAGGGAGTATGAGAGGGGACAGGGGTACTGGAGCACTAGCAGTGAGGGCAGCACCCAACAGCACCCATGACCATCGTAATGGCCGTGCTCACCGTGGTTGGTGTGTTGACAAAGGCCTCGATGCGCTCCACGTCATCCTGCTCCAGTGTGTACACGGGTAGCCAGCTGGCATCTAATGGAGGAAGAGGGGAGGTTTGGAGAGCAGAGGAAGATCTGACCCCCGCCAGCATCCAAGGAAAGTGGTGCTGGTCATAAAGTCATGGAATCATAGAATGGGTTGGGTTGGAAAGGACCCGGAGATCATCCATTGGGTTTTCCAACCCAACCCATCCTATACCTCTATGATCCAATGTAACCAAGGTTGTATCCAACCTGTCCGTGGATGGAGCATCCACTCTGTGCCAGTGCCTCACCCCTTCCATAGGGAACTACTTCCTTCTATCCAAGTGGAACTTCCCTTCTTCGAGACTGAACCCATCTCCCCTTGTCCTGCTCCCACACCAACACTCACCAGTCCTCAATGGCACGACCAGGGATTCCTCACAGGACTCCAGTGAAGAGATGCTCCCCTCAGGAGCCTCATCCCTCTCCCAAGCCTGCCAGGGGGTTCTGGGGGGTCTCTCCATCATCCCACAGGATGCAGGAAAGGAATCAGGGTAGCGAAGGGGAAAGCTTGGACCAAACGCAACAGGGCTTGAGCTCAGAAGCAACCCAATGGCTCCTTCCTCCCGCTCTTTCCTGTCACTGTCTGCTCCCCTGACCAAAGCGCTCAAGTAGGGTGAGACAAATGAGGTCACAAAGGGCCCTGTTTTGACCCGTTGCCATGGTGACCCGGCTAGGTTCTAGACTGAAGCTGTGGGAGAACCTGCTGCAGGGCCATGAGCTGGGGCTGTCACCCAAAGCAGCATCCCTGCACCCCAACATGCTGCGTGTGGGGACCCTTCCTTATGGGGCTCAATAAAGATGGGGTTTGGGTACCATGTAGTTTTGGGGTGGGTTAGGGCTACTGGGATGGATGGAGATGGCTGGGGCAGCGTGGGTTTCTGGGTACCAGATGGATTATGGGATGCTTTGAGGATACCAGGGCTATTGGGGGGAGTGGGAATTTTGGGAGTGGTGCAGATGCCTGGGACTGAGGTGAACCTGGACCTCAACGTGAAGACACAGAAACTGTGGGGGCAGAGCTGTAGGGAGGGCATCAGGACCCATGGGTCTGTGGTGGCCATGGAGGGTGCTGCATCAGCAGAGCTCCTGCAGGTGATGGAAGCCCAGTGAATGAGCTGCTGAGAGGCAGGCTGAGAACGCTGGGTCTGGAGAAGAGATCTCTTAGCATCTTCCATTGTCTGCAGATGGTTACAAGGGTGCTGGAGAGGGACTCTTCTTCACTTGGCTCTGATTTGTTCATTACCTTGAAGAACCAGCCCCATCTTGTTCTCAACAGAAGAGGTCCCAATCTACAGCTCTCAATTAAGCGTGGTTTTGGTTTACAGCTTACAATTCTTCCCTTTGAGCCTCACAGGATACACAGAGATCCCATAAGCCTCATCTCGTTTCCCATCTGCAATGCTGAAACCCCATTGTGAGGAGCAGCACTGAACCACTGAAACCCTCGTAGGGTCCAAACACAAATCAATCTATTACAAACAGCTTCTTTAATCACGTCCAAGTTAATAGTCAAGAGTCCCTGTCCAGTTCCTCACAGCAATCAGACAGACAATGCAGTGAGGACCGTGTCCAGGCTCACTGCAGTTCAGTCACTCACAAGTGGATGGGGTGGAATGGAATAGAATGGGAATGGGTTGAGATGGTTTGGGGTGTTTGGGGGGTGTTTGGGGCCTGTTTTTTGTTCTCTTTTGTGGCTCTGACCATGTATCTCATATGAGAAGCAGGACAAGGAATTTTTAGTGTGGTTTTGGTGTGGTTTTGGTCTGTTTTGGGGCTGTTTCACTGCTCTGAGCTGTATCCTATAGGAGAAGCATGACAAGGTGTTTTTCGGGTGATTTTGTGGAGTTTTGGGGCTGTTTTGGGGCTCTGACCCATAGGAGAAGCAGGGCAAGGTGGGTTTGGGGTGTCCGTGCTGCCTGGATGCTATTGATGGAGATGGAGAGCAGGGAACGGGGCGGTGGAGGCGCTGCCCTTCGGTCTGTGGAGCACGTTGGTCTGTGTTTTTCTCCGCCATCCTTTTCCCTAAGGAAAACTGCGCCATTCCCAGCAGCAGAGCGCCTGCAGGCGGCGTCCCAGGCTCCGCCGCTCTGGTGCACTCCTGAGGATGAGCACGGTCTGTGCCGCCAGGGAACGGAGGCCGGGATTGCCCTCATGCAGCAGCGGTTCCAGGGCTGTGATCCAAAGAGACCGGGATGAGCCCCCCCATAGCCTCCAGCATCCCCCCAGCCCGTATGGGGGATGAGCAGGAGCACCTGTGGCAGGGACTGGGAGCACTGGGAGGAACTGGGAGCACCTGCAGCAGGTAGTGGCAGCACTGGGATGGGGACTGGGAGTTGAGCACAGCTGCAAACGGGAAGACCTGCGGCAGGGACTGGGAGCACTGGGCTATTGAACCCCCACCAGTATCTGGGGCCGTAGTGGCCTATGTTGGTCTGTACTGGTTCAAAGTGGTGCATGCTGCTCCCTACTGGGATGTGTAAATTTGCAGCCAACACCCAGCTGGGTGGGAGCGTTGATCTGCTGCTTTCTGCTTGGTTTCTGACATTGCCCAGGTGGAACTTTGGCATCGTGTAGTGCTCCCCACAGTGCTGTTGCTGCTTCCCCTGCCTCTGTGGGGCAATCTCCTCTGATGAAGACCTCATCTATACAATGGTACAATTTCACCTTCTGAGGAAGTGAGACCTTGTGTGGGTTTGTGGTGTTCATGGGAGGGAGCTGAGACCCCTTCCAGTCTCAGGGCTACAGTCCCAGGATGAGATGCCTCAGCTAACCGGGCTGAATCCCAGCCTTCAGCAGGGGTAAAGGAGATGCCAGCCTGGGCTGGCCTGGCTGTGCTGTCTGATGATGGGACAAGAAACAGGCTGCCCACACAAGTGGTTGTGTCACCATCCCTGGAGGTACATAAAAGACCTCTTAGGTACATAAAAAGACCTTTTATATACATGGAGGTATTTGAAAGACATGTAGGTGTGGCACTTAAAGACATGGCTCAGTGGTGGACTTGACAGTGTTTGGTTATTGGTTGGATTCAATGTTCTTAAGAGTCTTTTCCAATCTAAATGATTCTGTAATTCTTAGAAAAGCTGATGTTCAGACCAAACTCCGTCTCTCATCACAGAAACGGCACTGCAGGTCCAGGTGAATTCCATGCAGAAGAATGTTTACCAGAAGAATGTTTAACAACAAAGAGAATACAATCGAAATTAGTGAAATTATGGTAGGATGTAAAATTCAACTTCAAAGTCCCAGTTGCTGTTGGTGACCATCGAAACAGGGTATCCAACAGGGATGTTCTCATGCTCAGTGTGTGGACTTGTTAGGGACAGGTTAATGGTTGGACTCGATGTTAAGGGTCTTTTCCGAATTCAATTATTCTGTGATTCTAAGAAAAGAAGGTTTTTAGCCTTAACTCTGTCCCTCATCACAGAAACGGCACTGCAGGAAGGCAGTGTGTCTGCCAGCTGACGGAGGGAGCATCAGTGCTTGCTTCGGGCTCTTCCCCACGGGCTTCCCCTGGAGCCCCAGGGAGCCCTGGATGAACCTCAGAGGGGCAGAGGCAGAGCCACCTTGGGCTGGGCCTCTGCTGCTGAGCTGGGCTGGGCTCCTGGGACGCAGGCAGATGCTGGCAAGCGGGCAGCGCTGCAGAGAGACAGCTCTGCCCAGGAGCAGGGCTGGGGCACTGCCTGCAGGCACCCAGGGGAGACCTGAGAGCCTCAGAGAGCTTAAAGGCACTCGGCAGTGGAGGATGCTGAGAGCTCCCTGCAGGAGAAACCTTCCCAGCCCCGTGCATGGTAAGGCTCTGGGTGCACGGCAATGCAGCTGCGGCTCCTGGAGGGATCTCCTCAAGCTGCTGCCTCGGACGGTCCAGGGGATCTGTCAGGAGCACTCTCTTGGTTTCTGGGTGTAGATAAGGAGGAGGATGTGCTGCAGAGCAGGGCTTCCCTCTGCGCCGTGCGAGGGCCAGGACGAGGCAGGTCCCTTGTCCCGGGGCTGGCTGCAGGGTGTGAATGTGGGTGTGCAGCCAGGGGTGCCCAGCGCTGCCCCTGCGAGCAGGGTCCCTGTGTGCTGGGCAGGGACTCTGCTGCCTGCCAGGGTCAGCACTCAGCCTGCCCGGGAGCTCCCCATGGAGCTGCGGGGGGAGCTGGGGGAGAAGGAACAACCCCTGGCAGGAAAGGAAAAGTATTTGTGTGCACTGGAGAGGGTGCTGGGTGGGTCGGGGCTGCTCAGAGCTCCACATCGCTCTGAGCACGTTTGCAGAGGGTCCTTCTGAAAGACACTGAGGCACCGTCTGCCTTAGAGGGAAGGATCCTGAGCTCTGATGTTCTTCCCTCGTGGTGGGCAGGCTGGGCAGTGGGAGCTGGGAATTTACTTCTGTGCTTTGGAGGAGGCAGCGAGCGTCTTGTCAGGACTTGTGTGAGCTGCTCCTGAGCCCCTGCCCAGGCAGAGATGCCCCTGGGCAGAGCCCTGCTGCCGGGAGGGGTGTGCAGGGCAGAGCTGAGCACACAGCCCATGGGATGGGCTCTGGGAGCCCTGAGAGGGAGCAGAGCTGGGCACAGAGCAGCAGCTGCTGGCAGGGACAGCTCCAGGCAGCAGAGACATGGGCAGGGAGTGGGGGGAAGGTGCAGCCCAGCCCTGGGGAGGCTGCGTTCAGGCAGCTCTCTTGGTGGCTGGCACTGGAGGTGGCTGCTGGCCACGCTGTGCTGGGCAAGGAGCTGACTGTCTCTCTGGAACATCTCCTCTGCAGTTCCCTGTCTGCTCTGCCTGTCCTGCTGGGCTTGCGACCTGCCCCCAGACAGGCACAGCTCTCCCATAGTGTCCTTGGGAGCACAAAGCCTTCCCTCGGGGTCGGCACTCTGTCCTCAGAGTCCTTGGCTTCCTGCTCTGTGTATCACAGCTGCGCCAAGGGCTGGGAGAGAGGAGTTCTTCCCTTTGAGTCAGCAGGGCTCCCTGCCGGTTGTTCTTTATCTCATTCTTTCTCCTTTTCTCTCTTTATCTGTGTGCGCAGTGATAGGACAAGTGCAGGGCAGCTGGGAACAAGAGTGATGGACTCCGCAGCTCTCCAGACTATGCACTAATCCACGGGCTGCTGAGGCCTTTCATCTGTCCTGTCCTAATACTGACCACACGGGCAGTTACAAAAAATAGGATTTCTACACCTAAAATAGCACTTGTCAGATGAGAAACTTCTGAGAAAATCCTAACAAAGTCACGCTGAGGCTCTGCTCTGCAGCCAGCATCTTCATAGTTGTGAGTGCAGGCACTGAACCTCTGTTACATCTGACATCCCTCGTGGGTATAGGAGCTTTCACAAAGCAGCTTTGTAAAATCCCTGCAGTGGCACAGAGCTGAGTCCTTGGAGCCACAGTGCTTCTGCCAGGACACTCAGCCACCAGCACCAGGAACGTGGAAATGCATTTGAACTTGAGGGGGTGGTAGAAATCTTATGGGAAATGAACTGCTTTTATCCTGAGCAGTCTCCTGTAACCTGTCACTGCCTGTTTCTCCTCTGACAGTGCCCCATGCCCAGAAGCAGCAGATGTCCAACGGCAGCTCCATCACCCAGTTCCTCCTCCTGCCATTCGCAGCCAGGCGGGAGCTGCAGCTCTGGCACTTCTGGCTCTTCCTGGGCATCTCCCTGGCTGCGCTCCTGGGCCACGGCCTCATCATCACCAGCACAGCCTGCGACCAGCACCTCCACACCCCCATGTACTTCTTCCTCCTCAACCTCTCCCTGCTGGACCTGGGCTGCATCTCCACCACTGTCCCCAAATCCATGGCCAATTCCCTCTGGAACACCAGGGCCATCTCCTACACAGGTTGTGCTGCACAGGCCTTTTTCTTTCTCTTATTCGTTTCAGCAGAGTATTTTCTCCTTACTGCCATGTCCTATGACCGCTACGTGGCCATCTGCAAGCCCCTGCACTATGGGACCCTGCTGGGCAGCAGAGCTTGTGTGCACATGGCAGCAGCTGCCTGGGGCACTGGGTTTCTCTATGCTCTTTTGCACACAGCCAGTACATTTTCACTACCCCTCTGCCGAGGCAATGCTGTGGAGCAGTTCTTCTGTGAAATCCCCCAGATCCTCAAGCTCTCCTGCTCACATTCCCACCTCAGGGAGGTTGGGCTCCTTGTGCTAAGTGTCTGTTTGGCACTTGGCTGTCTTGTGTTCATTGTGGTGTCCTATGTGCAGATCTTCAGGGCTGTGCTGAGGATCCCCTCTGAGCAGGGACGCCACAAAGCCTTTTCCACGTGCCTCCCTCACCTCGCTGTGGTCGCCCTGTTTGCCAGCACTGGCACGTTTGCCTACCTGAAGTCCCCCTCCATCTCCTCCCCTTCCCTGGATCTGGTGGTGTCACTGCTGTACTCAGTGGTGCCTCCTGTATTGAACCCCCTCATCTACAGCCTGAGGAACCAGGCGCTCAAGGATGCTGTGAGGAAGCGGGTGACTGGACGTGTTTCAGCAGCCACACACTGCCTGCTGTCCTCTGCAAAGGGCTCCCAGTGCAGTTCATGAGAGGCCAAGTCTGTCTTTGCTGCTTTACATTTGTTTTCCTGATTCAATTTGTGGTGATGTTGTCTTCATAGAAATGTCAGTTTCCATCTGTTCCTGCTTAAGTAGCCACTCGTGTTGTGTGAGCCACACACTTTGTGTCAGTGGTGGTCTCTCACTTTATTTAAGGGAAATAAATGATCCTGAAGAAACCTCTTCTCTTGATACGTCCTCACATGGCAGGAATGCAGGGGAATGAAATGGGCCTTCTGGCTGCTCCAGCTCTGGGATGGCTGCTCTGTGCCTGGAGCAGGAAGAGCTCTTGGGGAGCGCAAGGGCCGGGGCTGTTGTGCTGGTGTGGGGAGATGGGATGGCGGGGGGGGCTGCAGACCTCTCAGGGTGTCCTGGGCAGGAGAGCAGGGGACACAGGGGTCCCTGCAGGGGACTCCCCTGCAATGGCACAGGCTAGGGCTGCCTGGCTGGGAGCAGCCCGTGGGAACGGTCTGGGTGGGCAGGAGCTGGCCAGGAGGCAGCGTGTGCCCTGGCAGCAAGGGAGGACAGCAGCATCGCGGGCTCTGTGACCAGGAGCACGGCAGGAGAACAAGGGGAGGGATGCTCTGGGATACTCCATCCAGGTTTCAGATCCCCAGTTCAGGAACACTACTGGCAAGCAGGAGTGGGTTTAGCAACGGGCCCTCAGGACAGGCAGGGAGGGACTGGAGCACGGTGCCTGTAGGGAGCGGCTGGGGGAGCTGGGCTTGTCCAGGCTGGAGAAGGGAATGCTAATGGGGACCTGGGATCTTGGGAAGGGAAGGCTGTCGGGGAGTGGCTGCCTGTGCCGGCAAGGAGGACATGGAGAACACAGAGCCGGGCTCCTCAGGATTGTGCCTGGTGGGAGGACAAAAGGCAATGGGGAATAGTGACAGGGGAGAGGCTCAGCCAGGACAGAAGGAAGCGTTGCTCCCATCGGCTCAGGCAAGTGCTGCATCAGGTCACCC
This sequence comes from Lathamus discolor, assembly GCF_037157495.1. Classification (NCBI taxonomy): domain Eukaryota; kingdom Metazoa; phylum Chordata; class Aves; order Psittaciformes; family Psittacidae; genus Lathamus; species Lathamus discolor. The sequence goes on along the minus strand of NW_027069244.1, from coordinate 39,770 downwards.
AGAGAGGCTGTGCAGTCTCCGGCTTTGGGGTTTTCCAACTCAGACTGTGTCAAGCCCTGAACCACGTGTTCTGACCCTGCTCCTGATGGGTTGGACTCGAGACCTTGTGAGGTCCCTTCCAACCTCTGTTGTTCCATGATCCCACAATGATGGGCTTATGAAGAGTCACAAATATGCTCTAAGTGCTGGAGCACGTTTCCAGTGAAGACAGGCTGAGGGAGCTGGGGGTGATCAGCCTGGAGAAGAGAAGGCTCCAGGGAGACATCTTAGCAATCTGCCCATATCTAAGCAGGGCCTACAAGAAATCTGGAGCGGGGCTTTTTGCAAGGGTGTGCAGAGACAGGGCAAGGGGGAACGGCTTTAACCTGACAGAGGGGAGATTTAGATCAGACATTAGGAAGGAATTCTTCCCTGTGAGGGTGGGGGGGCACTGGCACAGGGTGCCCAGAGAAGCTGTGGCTGCCCCGTCCCCGGCAGTGTTCAAGGGCAGGTTAGTAGGAGTTTGGAACAGCCAAAACACCCCCGTAACATAACTCGAAAACACCCCCATAACACCCAGAAACACCTCAGCACCCTACAAAACCTGATGGACACCCAAAAACATCCCCAGAGCACCCAAAGCACCTCTGGGTTCCCGATCTGTGATTCAGTTCCTGATTTGCCCTCATCTCCACCCGTGGGTTTCGCACTGTTCCCATTCTCGTCCCCATCCCAGCCGGGCGCTGAGCGAGCGGCTGCTGGTGCTGAGTTCCCGGCTGGGTTTCAGCACTGACCCTGTCCTGGCCCCTTGGCTGTGGCAGCAGGGGCTGGACGTTCGCACTCTTGGAGCTGGGCTCTTTGTATGGGCACGCAGCTGGAAGCAGCATTCTTTGGCTGAGGAAGCGCAGCTCCCGAGTGGGGCTGGGGCTGGGGCAGTGCTTGCCAAGGGCAGGGGAGGCCCAGCAACAGCTCCTGTCCTGGCCCTGTTGCTGGGGGAGCACAGGGGCTCCCGGGCGCATTGCCCTGTGAAATACGAGCTCACTCCTCTAAATGAGGTAACAAGGGTTTATTGAGGGACAAAGTCAATAAAGCAAATGCAACAGCGCTGGGCGCGTGACCGTAGCCACAGGCGCAAGTGACCAGTATTTGCTACAGGTTTATATACTTTCACTATTGCATTAGCCACATACGTATTCATAATTCCCGCGTATAGGCGGGGAATATTATACCTAGCTCCAGGAGCTTTACTGCTCTGCAGTGATTGTGGGCAGGGCTCTTGAGGATGAAGTAAGCAGTCTTCCTCTTGTGAGCATCTTCGACAGGAGGGTGGCAGAGGACATCCTGGAGCTGGTCATGAGCGACCTCGATTTCTGGCTGGCGGAGGTGGGTGCCCCATGGCTGCGTTCCCATCCCCTTCAGTCCTTCCTCCTCCATCCCAAACCTAGGAGGGGTCTTGTGTACCCAAAGCAGCAGAGACAGATGGGGAACATGGTCCCAGCACCATCCTCACCCGTGCTCCCGCTTCCAGATGCCGAGCGTCGTGAGGAGCATCCATGAATGCCTGCGGCATAGCAGCAGGGAAGCGACGCGGCGAAGGATGGACACGCTCCTCGTACCGATGGCCATCAAGCACCCGAGGGCATTGACGATCAGCATGGTCCTCAACACGCCCTTGAGAGACAGGTACCAGCCTTGAGGGCTTGGTCCCTATGGCCACCAGGCCCAAGGACCCACGGCAATGGATGATCTTAAGGCCTTTACTGTGATGCTGAGGAGCAGGTCCCTGCATCCCACCCCATGGCATTGGGGCTCGAACTGGATCACCTCAAGGCCCTTCCCAGGGTGCTGTGACATCCCTAAGGAGTGGGTCCCTCCATCTCAACGTGTGGCATTGGAGCATTAATTGGCTGATCTTAAGGCCGTTTCCATGATGCTCTGACATCCCTGAGGAGCGGGTCTCTGCATCCGACCCCATGGGGAGCACCACCGCTCACCCCCATAGGGCATCCCATGGGGATGCATGGACCACGCTGACTCAGCGCCCTGCCTTCCAGCGCTGACATGGACATGTGGCAGATGGTCCTGACCATATCCAAGACTTTGGAGGCCCTATGGGAGGTGCTGAGGATGCTCCAGGACACCCAGGACACTTCCATCCACACCTTGGATGGGAGTCCCAAAGGGCCCTGATGGCCTCCCATGAGCCCTGCAGGCTCGGTGGGGTCTCAATGCCTGTGTTTGCCTTAGACCATGGCCTCCGGTGCTGGTGGTGCTGAGGGCGCTGAGGACCCCTAGACCCTGTTGACAGTGTCCGTGCTGCTGGAAAGCCTCCAGGAGCTGTCAGAGAATCCTGACTTGGTGAGTGGCGCATGGGCATGGGGTAGGACATAGGCATGGGGCAGGACATGGGCATGGGGCAGCACATGGCCATGGACAGCCCTCTTGGACATGGGGCAGGACACGGGCATGGGGCAGGGCACGGCCATGGGGGGGCGTCTTGGCCATGGGTCACGGGGAGCCCTCTTGGCCAAGGGGCAAGGCATGGGCATGCGGAACCCTCTTGGCTATGGGTCATGGGGATCCCCCTTAACCATGGGGCAGGGCATGGCCACAGGGACGCTTCTTGGCCATGACCTTGGTGACCACAGCCTTAGGTCAAGGCTTCCCCACAAGGAGCCCCAATCTCTTCCTGCAGGCAAGGAAACTGCAGCAGCTCCTGCCCCACATCATGGGCAGGCTCCGGGATGCCGATGAGGAGCTCAGGATAAAGGCCCTGATGATCCTATGGAATGTGATGGGTCACCTACCAAGGGCAGTGGCCAGCCCCATTGCCGTGGGGCTGGTGCGAGACCTCCGACCCCTATTTGATGGAGTAAAAGCTGCATGGGCCCCCGGCAGTGATTTGGAGCTCACATGGGGATGGCTCCAGGGCTTCGCATCCCATCAGGATCTGACCCACATCCCCCCTTTTCCTCCTTGCCTCCAGGGATGCAGCTGGATCCGGGAGATCTCCATCCGCCTGCTCCGGTTCCTCCTGGAGCTGGTGCTTGGCTGTGACAGGAGGAGGATGTGGAGCAAAACCTGGGATCTGCTGCTCCCACTCTTCTTGCGCATGAGCGACCAAAGCCGCAGAGTGGCTGAGGTATGGACCCGCCCCGTATCCCACATTCCTGAGGGTGGGATCATCCCCAAAATGCCGTCCCCCATCCCATCCTGTGCAGGCTTCCCGGGAAGCTCTCCTTGCTGCGGTGACGCTCCTGGAATGGGAAGAGCTCCAGTGCCTATTGGAGAGAAGGCAGATGTGGAGGGTTGCGGAGTGCTTGGTATGGGCCCTGCATCCATCCCTGTTCCCACTGGAACCCCTTGTACCGCTCTGCCCATCACACATTGGGATGGGAAAGGGAGAGCTGGGAGTGCTCCAGCCAATGCGGGGGTTCGGTATCATCCCATTCCCCCTGCAGGTGGAGCGGAGCAGGAAGAGGACTCAGGGATACCTGTACCAGAGCCTGCAGTACCTGCAGGCTGCTCAGGTCCCCCTGCAAGAGGCAGCCGTCAGGTTCATTGGTGAGCCCCTGCGGTCCCCATCCCGGCCCCCACTGCTGCATCCCTGATGGATGCTGATGGATCCCCATGGATGCTGATGGATCCCAATGGATCCCTGTGCCCAGGACTGGCTGCACAGCCCTTGAGAGGGAAAAACCCAAGGAAGCTGGAGGAGATCTGCAGAGGTGAGGAGGGAGCAGGGGCTGGGGGGATGCTGGGAGCTATGGGGGAGCTCATCCCGGTCTCTTTGGATCACAGCCCTGGAACCGCTGCTGGATAAGGGCAATCCCGGCCTCCGTTCCCTGGCGGCACAGACCGTGCTCATCCTCAGGAGTGCACCGGAGCGGCGGAGCCTGGGACGCCGTCTGCAGGCGCTCTGCTGCTGGGAATGGCGCAGTTTTCCTTAGGGAAAAGGATGGCGGAGAAAAACACAGACCAACGTGCTCCACAAACCGAAGGGCAGCGCCTCCACCGCCCCATTCCCTGCTCTCCATCTCCATCAATAGCATCCGGGCAGTACGGCCACCAACCCTGATTCCCTGTTATCCCGCAATGAAGATGCAGTGATTCCTTCCGAGCTTCCCTGCTTCCATGGGTCAGCAAAGGGGGTGCCACTGTGGAAGGAAACGGTGCTTCCAAAGGAATTTGGTCCATTATAACGACAAAAGTCACGCATCAGCATCGCAATCCCCCCACCTCGCTTCCATTGAGCGCACCCGGGTACCCCGGTGCAGTCCCCCTTGCTCCTCCACTTGGTACTACCCACTGGATAAAGCCACGCCTCCCAAGCAGGCACAGCCAATCAGAGCCTGCCCCATCCGGATTTTCCGCCCCCCCCTCCTGTGGGCAGGCTCATCGGGCATGAAACGGGGGGGTCACTCCCCCCAGTACCCAAAATTTGGTACCCAATGCCTCAAAATAGGGGACACCCCCCCAAAATGGGATTCCAGCACCCAAAAATGGCTTGGACCCGCCTCCCCAGACACTCAAACTGGTCGCGACCACCCTTTTTTACCCCTCCCTTGTGGAACAAAGGACAATGGGGAGGTGGGGGTGGGCAGCAGCTTTATTCCCATCAGCATCAAAACGGGAGGGGAGGGCATTAAATAAGAGCATGGGGATGTATAAAACAATATACACAATTTGGGGGGGGAATGATTTTGTGGGGGGGCAATGCGGGGATCACATGGAGGCCCCTCCCCCAGCCGTGGAGAGAATGGGTAGATAAAGGCACGATTTGGGGTTGGAATGGCACCATTTATACAAATATAGTGATTTATAAAGGGGGGGGGGGAGGCAAGAGTGGGTTAAACCCATTGGTTTCCACTAGGAATATATTTAGTGAGGGGGGAGAAAGTGCTGGAAAAGTCTAATTATTAATTAGCATAGTATTAATTTTTATTATTCAGGATTTGCCCCCTAAATGAGGGGCGGGGGGCGGCTCCTGCACCCCATTATTGCCTTGAATGGTATTGTCCCATTCCGCCCCCCTCCCCCCCCCCCCCAGGGATATCAGGGGGCAAAGGGGATGTATGGGGGTGTGGGGGAGAGCCCTATAGGGAAGCCTCAGCCCCACAGGAAAGGCTCAGCCCCATTGTGAAATCCTGAACCCGTAAGAAGGCTCAGCCCCATAGGGAAAGCCTGAACCCCGTAGGGAAGGCTCAGCCCCATAGGAAAGTCTCAGCCCCACAGGAAAGGCTCAGCCCCATTGTGAAATCCTGAACCCGTAAGAAGGCTCAGCCCCATAGGGAAAGCCTGAACCCCGTAGGGAAGGCTCAGCCCCATAGGAAAGTCTCAGCCCCATAGGAAAGGCTTGAGCCCTATAGGGAAGGTCTGAAGCCCTCAGCCCCATAGAGATGGATATTCTCAGTCCCCTATGGAGGTTTGTGTCCCCATAAGGGCTGGTCCTCAGCCCCACAGGGAAGCTCCTGGCCCCATAGAGATGCTCTCAGCCCCATACGGATGCCCTCTGCCCTATAGGGAAGGTCCTCAGTGCCATACGGGTGCACGTATGGTCCCATAGAGTTGCATTTGGTCCCATACAGAGGCTCCTGGTCATATATGGAAGCCCATGGCCCCATATGGAAGCTCATGGCCTCATATTGAAGCCGTTAGCCCAATATAGATGCTCATGGTCCAGTCTGGGGGCCCCATGTTGCATGTGGAAGCTCATAGTCCCATATGGAGGCCCTGGGTCCTATATGGAGGTCCTCAGTCTCATATAGAGCCCCATAGCTACATATGGAGGCCCTCATCCCTAAGCCCTAGACAGATGCTTGTGGTCTCATATGGAGGTCCCATGTTGTATATGGATGCTCCTAGCCCCATACGGATGCTCCTAGACCCATATGGATGCTCCTAGCCTCATATAGAGGCCCTCAATCCCATATGGATGCTTGTGGTCCCATATGGAGGCCCTTGGTCCGATATGGATGCTGCTGGTCCCATGTTTTATATGGATGCTGCTTGTAGGCCCATAAAGAGCTCTTCAGCCCCATATAGAGGTCCTGAGCCCTAGATGGATGCTGGCGGTCCCGTATGGAAACCCCATATCCTGTATGGATGCTCCTAACTCCATAAGGATGCTCCTAACCCCATAAGGATGCTCCTAACCCCATATGGATACCCTTGGTCCCATATAGACCCTCTCAGCCCCATATGGTGGTCCATAGGAGGACACAGCATCGCCTATATGAGTCCCACGAGGCATCTCCTTTGACTCCACCCACTCCAGGCACTGGAGATCCCAAGTGTCTCTTATGGAATCCCAGTGTCTCTCTATGGAATCACAGTGCTCCCTATGGAATCCCAGGGTCCAAGGGGGGTCCCCAGTGTCCCATGGGGGGATGTGGGGTGTGTGTCACAGCTCCTGTTTGTTCACAGGACCGGAGAAGATCCAAGATCTTCAGTGTCCCACAGTGGAACCGCAGTGTCCCCATATGGAATCCCAGCATACCATACGGAATCACAGTGTTCCCTATTGAATCCAGGCATTCCAATGAGGGTCACAGCTCCTCTTTGTCCACGGTGCCAGAGAAGACGCAAGATCTTTAGTGTCCCTTGTGGAACCGCAGTGTCTCCCTGTGGAATTCCAGTGTTCCCTATGGAATGGCAGAGTTCCCTATGGAATGCCAGCATCCCAGTGGTGGTCGCAGCTCCTGCTTGTCCACGGTGCCGGAGAGGACGCAAGATCCTCAGGGTCCCTTATGGAACTGCAGCGTCTCCCTATGGAATACCAATGTCTCTCACTATCGAATCCCAGCATTCCAATGGGGGTCACACCTCCTCCTTGTGCATGGCACTGGAGAAGATGCGAGATCCTCAGTGTCCCTTATGGAACTGCAGCATTTCTCTGTGGAATCCCAGCATTCCCTATGGAACCACATTGTTCCCTACGGAATGCCATTGTCATGGAAGGGGGGTCACAGCTCCTCCTTGTCCACAGTGCCAGAGAAGACATGAGACCCTCAGTGTCCCTTATGGAACCACGGTGTCTCCCTATGGAATCCCAGCAATCCCTGTGGAATGGCAGCGTTCCCTATGAAATCACACTGTTCCCTATGGAATGCCATTGTCCTGGGAGGCGGGTCACAGCTCCTCCTTGTCCACAGTGCTGGAGAAGGTGCGGGTGATGCAGCGGAGCTGGCGCGAGGCTGAATGTGATTCCTGCTGCAGGCGCTGGTTCTTGTGAGGCAGGTTTGCCACCTCTGCCTGGAGAACCACATTATCCTGCTTCTCCTATGGGATACAGGGTCAGAGCCACAAAAGAGACCAAAAGAGCATCAGTCCATCCTCAAAAAACCCAAAACCACTCCAAAACTACCCCAAAACCACCTTGTCCTGCTTCTCCTATTGGACATAGGGTTAGAGCCCCAAAACAACCCCAAAACAGCCCCAAAACCGCCCCAAAGCACTGCAAAATCACCCTGTCCTGCTTCTCCTATGGGATACAGGTCAGTTAATCAAAACAGCTCCAAAACACCACGGAAGAGTGCCCAAAACCCACGAAATCAACCCCAAAACACCCCAAAACCACCTTGTCCTGCTTCTCCTATGGGATACAGGGTCAGAGTTCCAAAACTGCCCCAAAACAGCCCCTGAAACACCCCCAAAACACCCCAAAACCACCATGTCCAGCTTGTGCTATGGGATTCAGGGTCCGAGCCCAAAAACACCCCCAAAACACAACCAAAACACCCCAAACCCACCCTAAAACACCCTGAAACCACCCCAAAACCATCATAAAACCACCTTATACTGCTTCTCCTATGGGATACAGGGTCAGTGCCCCAAAACCAATGAAAACTACCCCAAAAACAACTCGTCCTGCTTCTCCTATGGGGTACAGGGTCAGGGCTACAAAAACCCCCAAAACCACCTAAAACCACCCCAAACCCACCTTGTCTTGCTTCTCTATGGCATACAGGGTCAGAACCCCAAAACAGCTCCAAAACACCCCAAAACCAGCTTGTCCTGGTTCTCCTATAGGATACAGAGACAGGGTATCGAAACAGACTGAAATCACTTCCAAACCACCCAAAACCATACCAAAACCATCTTGCCCTACTTCTGCTATGGATACAGGGTCAGAGCCCAAAACCAGCTCAAACCAGCCCCAAAACACCCCAAAAACATCCCAAAACCACCTTGTCCTGCTTCTCCTAATGGATACATGGCCAGAGCCCCAAAACAGCCCAAAACACCCTAAAACACCCCAAAACCACCTTGGTCTGCTTCTCCTAATGGATACAGGGTAAGAGCCCCAAAACAGCCCCAAAACACACCAAAACCACCTTGTCCGGCTTCTTCAGTGAGATACAAAGTCAGAGTCCCAAAACAACCCCAAAATAGCAAAAACCAGCCCCAAAACAGCCAAAACCAGCCCCAAAACACCCCCAAAACACACCAAAACCACCACAAAATGAACTTTTCTTGCTTCTCTTGTGGGATACACAGTGAGGGCCCAAAACCACCCCTAAACCCAACAAAACCACCCCAAAACCACCTTGTCCTGCTTCTCCCATGGGATACAGGGTCAGAGCCCCAAAACACCCCAAACCCAACCAAAACCAACCCCAAAACACCCCATAACCACCGTGTCCTACTTCTCCTATGGGATACAGTGTCAGAGCCCAAAACCACCCGAAAAGCACCACAAACCAGCACAAAATGACCTTGTCCTGCTTCTCCTATGGCATACAGGATCAGAGCACCAAAAAAGCCCAAAATGAGCCCCGAAACAGCCCAAAACCACCCCAAAATTCCCTTGTCCTGCTTCTTCCATGGGATACAGGGTCACAGGTGAAAAACAGAATCCCAGAATCACAGAATCCCAAGGGTTGGAAGGGACCTCAAAAGATCATCTAGTCCAACCCCCCCGCAAGAGCAGGGTAACCTACAGTACATCACACAGGAACTTGTCCAGGCGGGCCTTGAATATCTCCAGTGTAGGAGACTCCACAACCCCCCTGGGCAACCTCTTCCAGTGCTCTGTCACTCTTACAGTAAAGAAGTTCTTCCTGATGTTAACGTGGAACTTCCTATGCTCCAGTTTACACCCATTGCCCCTCGTCCTATCACTGGATATCACTGAAAAAAGCCTAGCTCCATCACCCTGACACCCACCCTTTACATATTTGTAAAGACTGATGAGGTCACCCCTCAGTCTCCTCTTCTCCAAGCTAAAGAGACCCAGCTCCCTCAGCCTCTCCTCATAAGGGAGATGTTCCACTCCCTTAATCATCTTCGTGGCTCTGCGCTGGACTCCTTCAAGCAATTCCCTGTCCTTCTTGAACAGAGGGGCCCAGAACTGGACGCAATATTCCAGATGCGGCCTCACCAAGGCTGAGTAGAGGGGGAGGAGAACCTCTCTTGACCTACTAACCACTCCCTATCTAATGCACCCCAAGATGCCATTTGCCTTCTTGGCCGCAAGAGCACATTGCTGGCTCATGGTCATCCTCCTATCCACCAGGACCCCCAGGTCCCTTTCCCCTTCGCTACTTTCCAGCAGGTCACCCCCCAACCTGTACTGGTCCATGGGGTTGTTCTTCCCCAGATGCAAGACTCTACACTTGCCCTTGTTAAATTTCATCAAGTTTCTCCCCGCCCAACTCTCCAGCCTGTCCAGGTCTCGCTGAATGGCAGCACAGTCTTCTGGTGTGTCAGCCACTCCTCCCAGTTTTGTGTCCTCAGCGAACTTGCTGAGGGTACACTCAGTTCCCTCATCCAGGTCATTGATGAAAATATTAAACAGCACCGGTCCCAGCACCGACCCCTGAGGAACTCCACTAGTCACAGACCTCCAGCTAGATTCTGCGCCATTGACCACAACTCTCTGCCTTCTTCCTTTCAAACGCACCAAAACATCCCAAAACAGCCCAAAAACACCCCCAAAACACCTTGTCCTGATTCTCCTGTGGGATACAGGGTCAGAGCCCCAAACCTGATGCAAAACAGACACAAAACACCCCAAAAACATACCCAAAACCACCTTGTCCTTTTTCTTCTATGGGATACAGGGCCAGAGCCACAAAGCAGCTCCAGAACACCGCAAAAGCACTCTAAAACACCTCAAAACCACCTTGTCCTGCTTCTCCTATGGGATGAAGGGTCAGAGACACAAAACAGCCCCAGAACAGCCCCAAAACACACCAAAACCACCTTGTCCGGCTTCTGCAAACATATATAGAGACAGAGCCCCAAACCAACCCCAAAATAGCAAAAAACAGCCCCAAAACAGCCAGAACCAGCCACAAAACACCACCAAAACACACCAAAAACTCCACAAAATGACCTTGTCATGCTTCTCCTATGGGATACACATTGAGAGGCCCAAAACACACCTAAACCGAACAAAACCACCCCAAACCCAACTTGTCCTGCTTCTCCTATGGGATAAATTGTCAGAGCCCAAAACACCCCAAAACCAAACCGGAACCACCCAAAACCACCCCAAAACCACCTTGGCCTGCTTCTCTTATAGGTTACATTGTCAGCGCCCCAACCCAGCCACAAAACAGCCCCCAAAACACCCCAAAACCACCTTGTACTACTCCTCCTATGGGATACAGGGTCAGAACCACAAAACAGACCCAAAACCTGTCCAAAACACTCCCCAAACACCCCAAAACCACTTTGTCCTGCTTCTCTTATGGGCCATAGGGCCAGAGACCCCAAACACCCCAAACCTAACTCAAACCACCACCAAAACATACCAGAAACGCCCCCAAACCACCTTATGCTGCTTCTCTTATGGGATACAGGGTCAGAGCCCCAAAACACTGGAAACCACCCCAAACCCAACCACACCTCCCCCCCCCCAAAACCCACCTTATCCTCTTTATCCTATGGGATACAAGGTCAGGGCCCAAAACCACCCCAAAACAGCCCAAAACCACTCCGAAACCTACCTTATCCTGCTTCTCCTATGGGATATAGGGTCAGTGCCCCAAAACAGCCATAAAAACCACTCAAAACCACCCCAAAACCACCTTGTCCTGTTTCTCCGATAGGATCCATTGTCAGAACCCCAAACCACCACAAAGCCAACACAAAACCTCTCAAAACCACCCCCAAAACACCTGAAAACCACCTTGTCCTGCTTCTCCAATGGGATGTAGGGTCAGAGCCCCAAAACAGCCCAAAGCTGGCCCCAAAACAGCCAAAAAACCAACCCCCAAAACACCCCCAAACCCACCTTGTACTGCTTCTCCTATGGGATACAGGGTCAGAGTACATAAATACACACCAACCCCCACCCAAAACCACTCTGAAACACCCCCAAACCAACATAAAACCACCCAAAACCATCCCAAAACCACCATGTCCTGCTTCTCCTACGGGGTACAATGTCAGGGTCCAAAAACACCCCCAAAACACCCCAAAGCCACCCCGAACCCACCACAAAAACAATTAAAACCACCCCAAAGCCACCCCAAAACCACCATGTCCTGCTTCTCCTATGAGATACAAGGCCAGGGCCCAAAACCACCTGAAAAACACCCTAAACCACCCCAAAACTTCCCCAAACCACCCTAAAACCACCTTGTCCTGCTTCTGCTAAGGGATACAGGCTCAGAGCCAAAACCAGCCCCAGAACAGCCCAAAGCCACCCCCAAAATACGCCCAAACCACCCCAAAACCACCTTGTCCAGCTTCTCCTATGGAATACATGGTCAGAGCCCAAAACCAAACCAAAGCCTCACAAAACTGCCCCCCAAACACCCCAAAACCACCCCAAAACGGTACCTTCTGTAGGCCGCTGTGGAGCTGCTTTAATATGGCCTCGAGCTGCATCACCTTCTCGGGTAGGTCCAAGGCTGTGGGGGTGCTGTGGGGGGGGCAAAGGGCAATGGGGGGGAGGCCCTGGGGTGTCCCCATATTGGGTGGGGGTGTTCCCAGACCTACATGTGGGGGTCCCAGCCCCACATACAAGGGGGACATGGGGGGGTCGCCATATAGTGGGGGTCCCTGTACCTGATGGGGGGGGCAACCCCCACAGCCTCTCTGGGGGTGGGGGGTCGGGGCTCACCCCAGCTCCGTGAGGGAGAACAGGGACACGGCCCTTTGCACTGGAGGATGCCACGTCAGCACCCCAAAACCAGCCCCAACCAGCCCCAGATACCCCCAAACCAGCCCAAAACACCCCTAAACCAGACCAAACCAGCCCAAAACACCCCCACAACACCCCAAAGCAGACCCAAACACCCCAAAACCAGCTCAAAATATCCCCCAAACAGCCCAAAACACCCCCAAAACAGCCCAAACCATCCCCAAAACAGCCTGAAACACCCTCAAACCAGATCGGAACACCACAAAACAGCCCTAAACACCCTGAAAACAGCTCAAAACGCCCCTAAACCAACCCCGAACAATCAAACCAGCCCCAAACACCCCAAAACCAGCCCCAACTAACCCAAAACACCCCAAAACCCCCCAACTACCCCTAAACCCCCCCCAACCCCACTGCTTTACACCCCCAAATTCAAAACAGCACCCACAAAACCACCCCAAATTCAACCTCAGCACCCCAAAAGCACCTCAAACCCACCCCAATTCCTACCTGAGCACCCCAAATCCACCACAACATCCTCCAAAACCCCCCAAACCGACCCCATGCTGAGGGTGCATTTGGGTGTGTGTGTGTGTGTGATACCTTCATAGGCCTTGGCTGCATTGACCAGACTGGCCCATTCCAGCCCCGCAGCCGTGTCCAGCAGCGGCATCATCCCGGGATCCACGTGGCGCAGGGAGAGCTCCAAGGCAGAGATGTGGCCTGCAGAGACACGGGGACCACTGGCACCCAAAACACCCCAAAACTGCACCCAAACACCCCTAAAACCACACAAAACCATCACAGAACACCCCAAAAATGCCCCCCAAACACCCTAAAACCACCCAAACCCATCCCAAAGCACCCCAAAACCACACTAAAGCACCACAAAACCGACCCCAAAACCCTAAATCGACCCAAAGCCACCCCAAAACTGACCTCAGCATCCCAAAACCACCCCAAACCACCCCAAAACCACCTGAAAACCACACTAAAGCACCACAAAACTGATCCCAAACCCCTAAATTTACTCAAAACCACCCCAAAACTGACCTCAGCATCCCAAACCCACCTGAAAACCACCTCGAAACACCTCAAAACCAACCTCAGCATCCCAAAATCACCCCAAACCACCAGTTTCCTGCTTCCATGGGCAGTTTCCTGCTCCCAGTTCCCAGATTATCCCATCAGGAAAACAACCATAGACAAGGTGGTGGCACCGGGAAAAGGAACAGGGCTTAGGGATTCCAGCCCACAGGATTTGGACGCAGTAACAGCAACAGAGGCCCTTGGGATAATCCTTAGGGATAATGATTGGAATGTGGGGGGTGTGACAACAACTTTGGGATCACTCTTGGGTAGCTGAGGCCATCCCGTAGCACCCGGAGACAAGGAGCTTCCCAGCTCCAGGAGTGAATCCAAAGCCCAACTCCGCTTTGGAAAGGGGCTTCCAAGCCCAGAGGCGGCTCATGGAGACCCAACCGGAACTTCTACCATTCCATGATCATGGAGGAGCCAATGAGGACACTCAAGGGGAGCTTCAGTTGCAGGGGTGCCATAGCCAGGATACCCCATCCGCGGGCTGGAGCTAAGAGGAAGAGGATGGAAGCTCATGGATAGGATGCGAATGTGGGTACCCCCCCCATAAAGATGGGGTGGCCCAATACAGGGAGGGGGGACACCCCAATTTGGGGGGGCTCACCTGGGCTGTGGGGGGTCCCTCCTCTGTGCCTGTAGCTTGTGCTGGGGGGTGATGGGTCCCCCTTGGTGGTGGTGGTGGCGTCATCCTCCCCTGGAGCCACTATGGGTTTGGGGCCCTTATCCCTCCGGGATAGTGGGGGGGGGGGGGGGGGTTTGGGGGTGTCAATGCCGCTGCCGTTGGAGCTGCCTTTGGGGAAAGGATCTGGGAATTTAGCACTGTCGTTGGGATCCGGAATGTCGAACCAGCGCTCGTCGCTGGAGGTGGTGCTGGAATGGCTGGAGTACGGCGCCTCACCGTGTGGGACACCCCCACAGCATCACCTTGGGGCTCCCTAAACCCCCGCCTTGGGATGCCCTGGGATCACCCCAGTGCCTCACCCTGGAATGCCGCTTGGGAGAATCCATCCCAGCCGACTCCTGTTCGCTGCTTCTCCTGCCTGTCGGCAAGCGGGGCTGCGCTGGGACGTGCCAGAGGGGCTCTGCAATGAGTCCCCGTTGTGTTGGTGTCACCACAGGGGCCGCGGTGGCCACATGGGGGGACACCGGGGTCACCGTACCCGGGTTGTGCCGCTCCATGGAGCTCTTGTGGCTGCTGACCCCCCCCGACGAGGAGTCACCATCGGGTGGCTGCGGTGCTGCCACAAACCTGCAATGGGAATGGGGTTAATCCATCCCAAAACGGTGCCAACCCCCCCGCCATGGGGTCCCCACTGTGCCACCCACCCCTATGGGGCACAGCGGGGGTCCCCACGGTGCCACCCACCCCTATGGGGATGGTTTATAGCGGGTGAAGGTGCTGCCCGGTGCGGAGAAGCTGCCCGATGGCTGCCGGTATGGCTGCGGCCGCTCCGATGGGGATGAGGAGGGATGCGGCGTCTCTGGGAGGCTCAGCGGCCTGGCTCCGTGGATCCATGTGGGAAAAGGCGGGGAAGCAGGGAATGGGTTGGGGTGGGAAGGACCTTAAGATCTTCCAGTTCCAACCCCCTGTCATGGGCAAGGACACGGCACGCTCCAACGGCTCCGTGTCCTTAACGCTGAGGACACTGGATGCAGTATCCAAGCGGGATCCCTCCGGAGCAGAGGGGCAGGATCCCCTCCATGACCTGCTGCTCATGGTGCTATTGATGCAGCCCAGTATCTCCACCTGGAGCTGCTTCCAGTTCTGGTGTCCTCAACATCAGGAGGACATGGGTCAACTGCTGAGGTGAGCAGCTCGAGAGAGGACGCCTTCAACACCGGGGCGGGGGGAGATCAGCGTCCAGGAGCCTCAACTCAGAGCGGCAACAGCCACCGAGGGAGCCTCAAGTCCTCGTCAGGCCTTGCCCGGGAGCCGGCAGCTCCGCTGAGGTGAGCAGGGACTCACGGGGGGGGGCCAGGAGCAGCGGCACCAGCCCTGAGTGGGTAAAAACCTGCCCCAGGGAGCGTGGCGAGCAGGGCGGGCAAACAGAGCAGGACGAGGCAGTTGGCGCGGGCAGGCGAGCGGGATGGGGAGCACCCGTGGTGTGAGCAGGGCCCGCTCTGGGAGCTCTGCTCTGCCTGCCCCGGCGGTGGCCAGCGTAGGCACCCAGACAGAGCCGAGGAGAGGGGAGGCTGCAGTGCAGAGCCCACAGTGTAGAGAGGGCCTGCACTGCTCTGGGGAGGGAACGGAGCACGAGGGGCAGGGCTGCACCCGGTGCTCCCTGGCGCAGGTCCTCCTGCAGCAGGGGCTGAGCTGTGGGACGCTATTAACAGACTGCAAGATGCCAGGGAAGCTGAGAGGAAGCAGGGCTGCTTGCTCCAGGGCCAACCTGTGCAGGGGCCTCAAGCGTCCCCTGAAGCTCATGGAGGAAAGAAGGAGGCCACCAACCCGGGAAGCTGGGAATTAGTGACAAAAAAGAACAACAAGAAAAGGAGGAAGAGGACAATTAAAAGCAAGGGGCTTCCTCCTAAATCTGTTGTCTCCGCCCAGAACCGCTTTGCTGTCCTGCAGGGGGCTGATGAGGAAAGGCACTTGCACCAGAAACAGCCGGAGGATGCACAGGTAAAGATCTCTACTGGCGCTGCCAAGAAAAAGCGGCGGGTCGTAATAGGGGACTCTACTTTGAAAGGGACAGAAGCACTCGTCTGCCGGCCTGACCCAGTCTCGAAGGAGGTGTGCTGCCTACCTGGGGCAGGGATCAGGGATGTTGCAGGGAGCCTGCCTGCTCCAGTACGTGCCACGGACTATTACCCACTTCTAGTGATCCATGTGGGTGCTGGTGATACAGACAGTAGTAGCCTGGGAAACACAAGGAAGGACTACAGAGCCCTGGGAGAGGTGGTTAGGGGCTCTGGAGCTCAGGTTGCCTTTTTGTCAATTCTCCAGGATAAAGGGCAGGGCCTTAAAAAAGCTAGGAGGATTGGCCAGGTCGATAAATGGTTAAAAAGGTGGTGGCAGTCCGAGGTTTGGGTGTCTAGGACACGGGACCCAAGTTTGTAGGCCAGGTCTACTGGGGGCTAGTGGATGAGAAGGAAGAGTGGTTTCGGTAGGAGGCTTGCCAGACTGGTCAAGGATGCTTTAAACTACATATGTTGGGGGACGGGGGCATCATTCCATCCCAACACACCCAGTCAGTTGCCAGCACCTACAATAAAAGCTCAGAGCAACGTAGATATTCCAGCTGCTCCAGCCAACGAGCCGGCTTCATTTGGAGCTCGGCTCAGATGCCTCTATACAAACACCCGTAGCATGGGGAACAAACAAGAGGAATTAGAGTGTGTGCACGTCTACAGGGGTATGATATAATAGGCACCACAGAAACATGATGGGATGGCTCCTATGACTGGAGTGTTGGAATGGAAGGTTACAGGCTCTTTAGAAAAGATAGGCCCGGCAGGCAGGGAGGGGGAGTTGCCCTTTGTGTTAGGGATAGGCTGGAGAGTATGGAACTCTGTCTGGGGGCAGGTGAGCAGTTGACAGAGAGTTTGTGGGCCAGGGTTAAAGGGAAAACAGCCATGGGAGACATTACTGTGGGCATCTGTTACAGACCGCCTGATCAAGGAGAACCTGTGGATGAAGCACTCTACAGACAGATAGGAAAAGCCTCATGCTTGCAGGCCCTTGTTCTCATGAGGGACTTCAACCACCCTGAC
Source organism: Lathamus discolor (assembly GCF_037157495.1). Classification (NCBI taxonomy): domain Eukaryota; kingdom Metazoa; phylum Chordata; class Aves; order Psittaciformes; family Psittacidae; genus Lathamus; species Lathamus discolor. The sequence continues at coordinate 22,882 of NW_027069244.1, read as the reverse complement.
ATCTGTTGGAGCGATGGCACTGCACGGCACAAGCAATCCAGGAGGTTCCTCGATTGTGTGGAAGGCAACTTCCTTCTGCAAGTAATAGAGGAGCCGACAAAGAGACTCAACCATGCTTGGTTGATATTCAAGGATCACCTGCTACAAGCTCAGGAGTGCTGCATCCCAACTAGAAGAAAGTGCGGCAGAAGGGCCAGGAGACCTCCTTGGATGGATAAGGAGCTGCTGAGGAAAATTCAAAGGAAAAAAGAGGCTTATACAAAATGGAAGCAAGGACAGGCGGCCTGGGTAGAGTACAGGGATGTTGTCCGGGAAGCTAGGGACCAGGTTAGGAAGGCTAAGGCCCAGTTAGAATTAAACCTAGCCAGGGATGTTAAGGATAACAGGAAGGGATTCTACAGGTACGTAGCAAACAAAAAACAGACTAGGGACAACGTAGGCCCCCTGAGGAAGCTTTCGGGAGAACTGGCTACACAGGGTTTGGAGAAGGCTGAGGTTCTGAATGACTTCTTTGCCTCTGTCTTCACTGGCAAATGCTCTGACTACACCACCCAGTTCTTAGAAGGTAGATGCAGGGAATGTGAGAATGAAGACCTTGGGCCCACTGTAGGAGAGGATCTGGTTCGAGACCATCTTAAAAATCTGAACGCACACAAGTCCATGGGACCTGCTGTAATCCATCCATGGGTCCTGAAGGAGCTGGCGAATGAAGGTGCTAAGCCACTGGCCATCATATTTGAAAAATCATGGCAGTCAGGTGAAGTTCCCAACGACTGGAAAAAGGGAAATACAACCCCCATTTTCAAGACAGGGAAAATGGATGACCCAGGGAGTTACAGACCAGTCAGTCTCCCCTCCATGCCTGGCAAAATCTCGGAGCAGATTTTCCTGGAAGGCATACTAAGGCACATGAATAACAACAAGGTGCTTGATGACAGCCAGCATGGCTTCACTAAGGGGAAATCCTGCCTGACCAATCTCGTGGCGTTCTATGATGGGGCTACTGAACTGATGGACTGGGCTAGAGCAGCTGAGGTCATCTACCTGCACTTGTGCAAAGCGTTCGACACTGTCCCACACGACATCCTTCTCTCTAAATTAGAGAGACATCAATTTGATGGATGCACCAATTGGTGGATAAAGAACTGGCTGGATGGCCACACACAAAGAGTTGTGGTCAATGGCTCCATGTCCGGCTGGAGACCGGTAACGAGTGGTGTCCCTCAGGGATCGGTGTTGGGACCGGTCTTGTTCAACATTTTTGTCGCTGACATGGACAATGGAATTGAGTGCGCCCTCAGCGAGTTTGCCGATGACACCAAGCTGTGTGGTCCGGTTGATACGCTGCACGGAAGGGATGCCATCCAGAGGGACCTCGACACGCTTGTGACGTGGACTGATGCCAGCCTCATGAAATTTAACCATGCCAAGTGCAATGTCCTACACCTAGGTTGGAGCAATCCCAGGCACAGCTACAGGTTGGGCAGAGAAGTGATTCAGAGCGGCCCTGCGGAGAAGGACTTGGGGGTGCTGGTCAATGAAAAAATGAACACGAGCCGGCTTCAGTGTGCGCTCACAGCCCAGAAGCAAACCGTATCCTGGGGTGCATGAAAAGGAGTGTGCAGGTCGAAGGAGGTGATCCTGCCCCTCTACTCTGCTCTTGTGAGACCTCACCTGGAGCATTGTGTGCAGTTCTGGTGTCCTCAACATAAAAAGGACATGGAACTGCTGGAACAAGTCCAGAGGGAGCTGGTGAACGAGCTGCGTGGCTGGGTTTAAAACAGTTCTTTTTGGTGCCCAACGTGGGGCGCAAAGGGTTGAGAGAACGACAGATCTGACCGGGGTGTGGGACAGTTCACATGACTGGAATGTGGTCATGGATGGCTATGTCCTTTTTAGGAAAGATAGGTCAGCGAATCGAGGTGGTGGAGTTGCTCTTTACGTGAGAGAGCAACTAGAATGTATTGAGTTCTGTCCGGGGTCGGATGAGGAGCAAGTGGAATGTCTGTGGGTACGAATCAAGGGGCAGACTGGCACGGGTGATACAGTTGTGGGGGTCTATTACAGACCTCCTGATCAGGACGAAGGAGTTGATGAGGCTTTCTACAGGCAACTGGAAGTAGCCTCGCGACTACATGCCTTAGTCGTCGTGGGGGACTTTAACTACCCCGATATTTGCTGGAAGACTCACACAGCCAGTCATTCACAGTCTAGGAGGTTCCTCGAGTGCATTGATGATAATTTCTTAATGCAAATGGTGGACGTACCAACTAGGAGAGCAGCGCTGCTAGATTTAGTACTCGCCAACAAGGAGGGTTTGGTCGAAGTGGTGACGGTCAATGGCAGCCTTGGCTGCAGTGACCATGAGATGGTGGAGTTTAGGATCCTGTGTGGGAGGAATAGAATACCTAGCAAAGCCACAGTTCTGGATTTCCGAAGGGCCAACTTTGGCCTCTTCAGTCAACTGCTAAGGGAAGTCTCATGGGAAAGAGTACTAGGCGGTAAAGGGGCTCAAGATAGTTGGTTAGCATTCAAGGACCGCTTCTTCCAAGCTCAAGATCGGAGCGTCCCAATGAGTAGGAAATCAAGTAAGGGATCTAGGAGACCGGCGTGGTTAAACAAGGAGCTGCTGGGCAAACTCAAGTGGAAAAGGAGAATCTATGGATTATGGAAGGAGGGGCTGGCCGCTTGGGAGGAATATAGGACAGTTGTTAGAGGATGTAGGGAGGCAATTAGGACAGCTAAGGCCTCCTTGGAACTCAATCTTGCTAGTCGGGTTAAAGACGATAGAAAGGGCTTCTTCAAATACATAGCAAATAAAACTAACACAAGAGGCAATATAGGCCCACTGCTGAACGAAGTGGGTGCCCTGGAGACAGAGGATATAAAGAAGGCAGAGGTGCTGAATGCCTTCTTTGCCTCTGTCTTTATTCCTGCAGACTCTCCCCGAGGGCCCCGGATTTCTATAGCCCCAGAAGGAGTCAGGACAAAGGAGGAGTTTGCTTTGGTAGATGAGGATTGGGTTAGGGATCAGCTATGCAAACTGGACATCTGTAAATCGATGGGTCCGGATGGAATGCACCCACGGGTGCTGAGGGAGCTGGCGGAGATCATTGCTAGGCCACTTTCCATCATCTTTGGTAAGTCGTGGGAAATGAGCGAGGTGCCTGAGGATTGGCGGATGGCAAAGGTCACACCAATCTATAAGAAAGGCAAGAAGGAGGACCCAGGTAATATAGACCGGTCAGCCTTACCTCCATCCCTGGAAAGGTGATGGAACAACTTATTCTTGACTCCATCACTAGGCATATCAAGGATGAGGGGGTCATTAAGAACAGCCAACATGGTTTTATGAGGGGGAAGTCATGTATGACCAACCTTATAGCCTTCTATGAGGAAGTGACTAGGTGGAGGGATGATGGTAGAGCGGTAGATGTAATTTTTCTTGATTTCAGTAAGGCATTTGATACTGTCTCCCACAGCATCCTCATAGATAAGCTAAAGAAGTGTGGGCTTGACGATCAAGTAGTGAGGTGGATCGAGAACTGGTTGAAAGGAAGAAGGCAGAGAGTTGTGGTCAATGGCGCAGAATCTAGCTGGAGGTCTGTGACTAGTGGAGTTCCTCAGGGGTCAGTGCTGGGACCGGTGCTGTTTAATATTTTCATCAATGACCTGGATGAGGGAACTGAGTGCACCCTCAGCAAGTTTGCTGAGGACACAAAACTGGGAGGAGTGGCTGACACACCAGAGGACTGTGCTGCCATTCAGCGAGACCTGGACAGGCTGGAGAGTTGGGCGGGGAGAAACTTGATGAAATTTAACAAGGGCAAGTGTAGAGTCTTGCATCTGGGGAAGAACAACCCCATGGACCAGTACAGGTTGGGGGGTGACCTGCTGGAAAGTAGCGAAGGGGAAAGGGACCTGGGGGTCCTGGTGGATAGGAGGATGACCATGAGCCAGCAATGTGCTCTTGTGGCCAAGAAGGCAAATGGCATCTTAGGGTGCATTAGAAAGGGAGTGGTTAGTAGGTCAAGAGAAGTTCTCCTCCCCCTCTACTCAGCCTTGGTGAGGCCACATCTGGAATATTGCGTCCAGTTCTGGGCCCCTCTGTTCAAGAAGGACAGGGAATTGCTTGAAGGAGTCCAGCGCAGAGCCACAAAGATGATTAAGGGAGTGGAACATCTCCCTTGTGAGGAGAGGCTGAGGGAGCTGGGTCTCTTTAGCTTGGAGAAGAGGAGACTGAGGGGTGACCTCATCAATGTTTACAAATATGTAAAGGGTGGGTGTCAGGGTGATGGAGCTAGGCTTTTTTCAGTGATATCCAGTGATAGGACAAGGGGCAATGGGTGTAAACTGGAGCATAGGAAGTTCCACGTTAACATCAGGAAGAACTTCTTTACTGTAAGAGTGACAGAGCACTGGAAGAGGTTGCCCAGGGGGGTTGTGGAGTCTCCTACACTGGAGATATTCAAGGCCCGCCTGGACAAGTTCCTGTGTGATGTACTGTAGGTTACCCTGCTCTTGCGGGGGGGTTGGACTAGATGATCTTTTGAGGTCCCTTCCAACCCTTGGGATTCTGTGATTCTGTGATTCTGTGTCTAATCATGTTTGTGATAAGCCTTCATTGTTTTAGATTAGTAGTCACTCGTCACACTGCTGATATATTGGCTCTCAAAGTTGTTCCTTTCGATCTCACAGTTTCAGAATGTTGTATCTTACTTAGAGCCGGCATTTGCTGTGGTAGTGTTTTTCAAGTGTGGGTCTTCGGCTAAGGTTCTTGTCTCATTGTACTTTATGGTAATGACTTGTAATACAATAGAATCATTGACACGAAACTTACCTGGCTTATGTTCCCAGTGAGGTCACCACCTTTATACTTCGGGAGGTATATAATAAAAGTGCTTAGCAATTACACATCTTATTTCTCCTTCTCGAGTGGTCAACCTGTGAAGGAGACATTCTTTAACCCTCCCAGCCCAACCCCCCCAGACCATTTACAGCATCCTTGGAGAGTTTTGAAGTTTTTGAATGGCCTTTTAACACTTTTGAGACCTGTTTGCTGATTGTGATGGGGATCACCATGTTGGCACGCATACAGAGTGTGTTTTGCCCACAACCATTTAGTCTGATTTCAGCTTAGCTATCCCAGCGACAAGTACAACAGCTACACCACCCCCAGCGACAAGTACAATTGCTACTCAAACCACAGTGATAATAACTGCAGCTAAAGCAGAAGACCAATTTGTACCAATATCAGTTGCCCCTGTAAGCAAGAGAAAAAGCAAAAAAAGAGGCAAGAAGGGTGAAGCAAGATGAAGAAACAATGTGTTCACCACCCGGTCCAGCATTTGATCAGGAGTCATCACACGACAAAGAAGAAGAAGGGGTGACTTGACCTCGGACCTCAACCGAGCTATGGAATATGCGAAAAGATTTTACCCGTCAACCAGGGGAGCACATCATCACCTGATTGCTCCGATGCTGGGACAATGGGGCCGATGGTCACGAGCTAGAAGGTAGGAAAAGCAAGCAGCTGTCAAGGGGTGGAACCCATCTGTATTTCTGGAGTGACAGGAGGATCCCAAGAGTTGGCTGTACTGGGGGCTGAAATCAGCCTGGCTGGGAGGAAATGGCAAAAGCACCCCATTGTGACTGGTCCAGAGGCTCCATGCATCCTCAGCATAGACTACCTCAAGAGAGGGTACTTCAAAGAGCCAAAAGGGTACCGATGGGCTTTTGGTATTGCTGCTTTGGAGACTGGGGAAATTGAGCAGCTGTCCACCTTGCCTGGTCTCTCAGAGGATCCTTCTGTTGTGGGGTTGCTGAAAGTGGAAGAACGACAAGTGCCAATCGCGACCACAACAGTGCACCGGCGGCAATATCGCACCAGCCGAGACTCCCTGATTCCTATCCAACAGCTGATTCGTAGACTGGAGAGTCAGGAAATGCTCAGCAGGCTTTCTTTTGGCGTGTTTTGGCACTGTTTTGGTTCTCTGACCCTGTATCCCATAGCAGGAGCAGGACAAGATGTTTTTGGGGTGTTTTGGGTATTTTTGGGGTGTTATGTGCTGTTTTGGGGCTCTGACACTGTATCCCATATTAAAAGCAGGAGAAGGTGGTTTAGGTGTGCTTTTGGTGTGGTTTTGGTCTGTTTTGGGACTGTTTTGGGGCTATGACCTGTATTCCATAGGAGAAGCAGGACAAGGTGTTTTGGGTTTTTTTTCAAGGATTTTTTGGGGGCGTTTTTTTGTGGTGTTTGGAAACAGTTTTTGGCTCTGACCCTGTATTCTGTAGGAGAAGCTGGTCAAGGTCGTTTTGGGGTGGTTTAGGGTGTTTTTGGACTGGTTTTGGGTTGGTTTGGGACAGTTTTTGGGCTCTGACCCTGTATTCCAAAGGAGAAGCAGGAGAAGGAGCTTTTATTGAGTTTTAGGGTGGTTTTGGGGTGTTTTGGGGGAGGTTTTGTACTCTGCCCCTGCATCCCATAGGAGAAGCAGGACAAAGTGGTTTTGGTTTGTTTTTGTGGTGGTTTTGGGCTGTTTTGGGCTGTTGTGGCAATGTTTTGGGTCTTTGACCCTGTATCCCATAGGAGAAGCAGGACAAGGTGGTTTTGTGTTTTTTTGGGGTGTTTCGGGGATGTTTTGGTTCTCTGACCCTGTATCCTATAGGAGAAGCAGGACAAGTTGTTTTTGGAGTGTTTTGGGGCTTCTTTGGTGCACTGAAGTTGTGTCCCATAGGAGAAGCAGATCAAGATGGTATCCATAGGGCATCCATATGGGGCTGAGAGAATCTCTATGGGGCCACAGACCTCCATAGGGGACTGAGAATATCCATCTCTATGGGCCTGGTGGCTTCCCTATGTGACTGAGCGTTCCCTATGGAGTTCAGGCCTTCCTTATAGGGCTCAAGCCTTTCCTGTGGGGCTGAGCCTTCCCTACGGGGTTCAGGCTTTCCCTATGAGGCTGAGCCTTCTGTATAGGGCTAAGCTTTCCCTATGGGGTTCAAGCTTTCCCTATGGGGCTGAGGCTTCCCTATGGGGTTCAGGCTTTCCCTATGGGGCTGAGCCTTCTCTATAGGGCTGAGCTTTCAATATGGGGTTCAAGCTTTCCCTACGGCACTGAGGCTTACCTATAGGGCTCCTCTGCACCCCCATACATCCCCTTTCCCCCCCATATCCCTGGGCGGGAGTGGGCAGGAATGGGACAATACCATTCAAGGCAATAAGGGGGTGAAGGAGCCCCCCCCCAGTCCCTCATTTAGGTCCCAAATCCTGAATAAATGAATGCTAATTAACAATTAGACTCTTCCAGCACTTTCTCCCCCCTCACTAAATATATTCCTAGTGGAAACAAATGAGTTTAGCCCACCCTTCCCTCCCCCCCCCCTTTATAAATCACTATATTTGTATAAATGGTGCCATTCCAACCCCAAATCGTGCCTTTATCTACCCATTCTCTCCACGGCTGGGGGAGGGGCCTCCATGTGATCCCCGCATTGCCCCCCACAAAATCATTCCCCCCCCAAATTGTGTATATTGTTTTCTACTTCCCCATGCTCTTATTTAATGCCCTCCCCTCCCGTTTTGATGCTGATGGGAATAAAGCTGCTGCCCACCCCCACCTCCCCATTGTCCTTTGTTCCACAAGGGAGGGGTAAAAAAGGGTGGTCGCGACCAGTTTGAGTGTCTGGGGAGGCGGGTCCAAGCCATTTTTGGGTGCTGGAATCCCATTTTGGGGGGGTGTCCCCTATTTTGAGGCATTGGCTACCAAATTTTGGGTACTGGGGGGAGTGACCCCTCTGTTTCATGCCCGATGAGCCCGCCCACAGGAGTGGGGGGTGGCAAATCTGGATGGGGCAGGATCTGATTGGCTGTGCCTGCTTGGGAGGCGTGGCTTTATCCAGTGGGTAGTACCAAGTGGAGGAGCAAGGGGGACCGCACCGGGGTACCCGGGTGCGCTCAATGGAAGCGAGGTGGGGGGATTGCGATGCTGATGCGTGACTTTTGTCGTTATAATGTTCCAAATTCCTTTGGAAGCATCGTTTCCTTCCACAGTGGCACCCCCTTTGCTGACCCATGGAAGCAGGGAAGCTCGGAAGGAATCACTGCATCTTCATTGCGGGATAACAGGGAATCAGGGTTGGTGGCCGTACTGCCCGGATGCTATTGATGGAGATGGAGAGCAGGGAATGGGGCGGTGGAGGCGCTGCCCTTCGGTCTGTGGAGCACGTTGGTCTGTGTTTTTCTCCGCCATCCTTTTCCCTAAGGAAAACTGCGCCATTCCCAGCAGCAGAGCGCCTGCAGGCGGCGTCCCAGGCTCCGCCGCTCCGGTGCACTCCTGAGGATGAGCACGGTCTGTGCCGCCAGGGAACGGAGGCCGGGATTGCCCTCATGCAGCAGCGCTTCCAGGGCTGTGATCCAAAGACCCGGGATGAGCTCCTCCATAGCTCCCAGCATCCCCCCAGCCCCTGCTCCCTCCTCACCTCTGCAGATCTCCTCCAGCTTCCTTGGGCTTTTCCCTCTCAGGGGCTGTGCAGCCAGTCCTGGGCACAGGGATCCATTGGGATCCATCAGCATCCATTGGGATCCATCAGGGATGCAGCAGTGGGGGCCGGGATGGGGACCGCAGGGACTCACCAATGAACCTGATGGCTGCCTCTTGCAGGGGGACCTGAGCATCCTGCAGGTACTGCAGGCTCTGGTACAGGTATCCCTTAGTCCTCTTCCTGCTCCGCTCCACCTGCAGAGGGAATGGGATGCTACGGTACCCCCCATTGGCTGGAGCACTCCCAACGCTCCCTTTCCCATCCCAATGTGTGATGGGCAGAGCGGTCCAAGGGGTTCCAGTGGGAACAGGGATGGATACATGGCCCATACCAAGCACTCCGCAACCCTCCACATCTGCCTTCTCTCCAATAGGCGCTGGAGCTCTTCCCATCCCAGGAACGTCACCGCAGCAAGGAGAGCTTCCCGGGAAGCCTGCACAGGATGGGATGGGAGACGGCACCTTGGGGATGATCCCACCCTCAGGAATGTGGGATATGGGGCGGGGGTGGGGAAAGCCATACCTCAGCCACTCTGCGGCTTTGGTCGCTCATGCGGAAGAAGAGTGGGAGCAGCAGATCCCAGGTTTTGCTCCGCATCCTCCCCCTGTCACAGCCAAGCACCAGCTCCAGGAGGAACCGGAGCAGGCGGATGGAGAGCTCTCGGAGCTGGCTGCATCCCTGGAGGCAAGGAGGAAAAGGGAGGATGTGGGTCATATCCTGATGGGATGCGAAGCCCTGGAGCCATCCCCATGTGAGCTCCAAATCACTGCATGGGGCCCACGCAGCTCTTACTCCATCAAAGTGGGGCCGGAGGTCCCGCACCAGCCCCACGGCAATGGGGCTGGCCTCTGCCCTTGGTAGGTAACACATCACATTCCATAGGATCATCAGGGCCTTTATCCTGAGCTCCTCATTGGCATTCTGGATACTGCCCATGATGTGGGGCAGGAGCCGCTGCAGTTTCCTTGCCTGCAGGAAGAGATTGGGGCTCTTGTGGGGAAGCCTTGACCTAAGGCTGTGGTCACCAAGGTCATGGCCAAGAGGCATCCCTATGGCCATGCCCTGCCCCATGGTCAAGAGGACTCCCCGTGTCCCACGGCCAAGAGGGTCCCCCATGGCCATGCCCTCCCCCATGCCCGTGTCCTACCCCATAGCCAGAAGGGCTCTCCATGGCCATGCCCTGCCCCATGCCCATGTCCTGACCCATGCCCATGCCCCACTCACCAAGTCAGGATTCTCCGACAGCTTCAAGAGGCATTCCAGCAGCACGGACACTGTCACCAGGCTCTGCGGTTCCTCAGCGCCCTCAGCACCACCAGCACCGGAGGCCATGGTCTAAGGCAAACACAGGCATTGAGACCCCATCGAGCCTGCAGGGCTCATGGGAGGCCATCAGGGCCCTTTGGGACTCACAACCAAGGTGTGGATGGAAGTATCCCGGGTGTCCTGGAGCATCCTCAGCAGCTCCCGTAGGGCCTCCAATGTCTTGGATATGGTAAGGACCATCTTCCACATCTCTATGTCAGTGCTGGAAGGCAGGGCGCTGAGTCAGCGTGGTCCATGCATCCCATGGGATGCACTGTGAGGGTTAGCGGTGGTGCTCCCGATGGGGTCAGATGCAGGGACCTGCTCCTCAGGGATGTCAGAGCATCATGGAAAGGGCCTTAAGATCATCCAATTAAAACTCCAATGCCACACATTGAGATGGAGGGACCCACTCCTTAGGGATGTCACAGCATCCTGGGAAGGGCCTTGAGGTCATCCAGTTCCAGCCCCAATGCCATGGGGTGGGATGCAGGGACCCGCTCCTCAGCGTCATAGAAAGGGCCTTAAGGTCGTCTGTTGCTGTGGGTCCTTGGGCCTGGTGGCCATAGGGACCAAGCCCTCAAGGCTGGTACCTGTCTCTCAAGGGCGTGTTGAGGACCATGCTGATCGTCAATGCCCTCGGGTGCTTGATGGCCATCGGTACGAGGAGCGTGTCCATCCTTCGCCGAGTCGCTTCCCTGCTGCTATGCCGCAGGCATTCATGGATGCTCCTCACGACGCTCGGCATCTGGAAGCGGGAGCACGGGCGAGGATGGTGCTGGGACCATGTTCCCCATCCGTCTCTGCTGCTTTGGGTACCTAAGACCCCTCCTAGGTTTGGGATGGAGGAGGAAGGACTGAAGGGGATGGGAACGCAGCCATGGGGCACCCACCTCCGTCAGCCAGAAGTCGAGGTCGCTCATGACCAGCTCCAGGATGTCCTCTGCCACCCTCCTGTCGAAGATGCTCGAGTCCTTCATGGCCTCGATGACCACGCAGACGATTTCTGTCCTCTCCCGTTGATAAAGATAGCCTGCAAACCTCTATGGGAGGAAGGTTGGGAGCATGGGAGCTGCGTTGTCCCTGCTTGGGGAAGCATCCCACCATAGTGTCCAGAAATTGGGGCAGCTCCATTACCATGGTGAGGTATTGGGGGCTGATATCTGTATACCATCTGAGCTCTTCCACTTCATGCTCAGGCTTTGGCCTTTCTGAAGAGCAAGGGGGACACAGGAGAGTCAATGGGATACAGGGGAGTCAATGGGATACAGGGGAGTCAATGGGATATGGGCGTCAATTGGGTAAAGGAGAGTCAATGGGATACAGGAGATTCTATGGGATATAGGAAAGTCAATGGGATACAGGGGAGTCAATGGGACACAGGAGAGTCAGTGGGACACAGGAGATCCAATGGGATACAGGAGATTCAATGGGACACAGGGCAGTCAGTGGGACACAGGGGAGACAACGGGATACGGGAGACTCAATGGGACACAGGGCAGTCAGTGGGACACAGGGGAGACAACGGGATACGGGAGACTCAATGGGACACAGGGGAGTCAGTGGGACACAGAGGAGTCAGTGGGATACAAGGGAGACAAAGGGATACGGGAGATTCAATGGGACACAGGGCAGTCAGTGGGACACAGGGGAGACAACGGGATACGGGAGACTCAATGGGACACAGGGGAGTCAGTGGGACAGAGGGGAGACAATGGGACAGAGGGAGCCAACGGGAGAGGTTGGTGGGAGCCCATCATGGCTTCCTGTACCTTTCTGCCGCAGGAGGTACTGATGGAGGCCGTAAAGAGCATTCAGGGCCGGGGAGCTCGTCCCGTCTTTGGCAAAGCGGAAGAGGAGGAGGTAGCCCAGGAGCCGGCCCAGGAGCGGGACCTGGAGCTCCTCTGAGGGGATGTGGCTGAAGGGGCTCCTCCAGGTCGGGCACAGGTCCTGGGGAGGGAGAAAGAACAGGAACAAAAGGTGAAGAACCCAAAGAACAAGGAGGAAAGAAAGGAGAAAGAGGAGGAGAAGGGGAAAGAGGAGGAGCAGGAGGAGAAGTAGGAGGACGAGGAAAAGGAGAAGGTGAAGGAGAAGGAGAAAGAAGAGAAGGAGAAGGAGACGGAGGACAAGAAGGAGGAGGAAGAGGAGGAGGAGGAGAAGGACAAGGACCAGAAGAAGAACCTGAAGGACAACAAAAGAAGAAAGAAGAATGAAGAAGAAATGTGAAGAGAGAGAGGAGAAGAAGGAGAAGGCGAAAGAAGAAGAAGGAAGGCGAAAGAAGAAGGAGCAGAAGAATCTGAAGGAGAAAGAAAGAAGAAAGAAGAAGAAAGGAAAAGGGGAAGGGGAAGAAGAAAGGAGCAGGAGCAGGAGCAGGAGAAGTAGAAGGAGCAGGCGGAGGAGCAAGAGCAGAAGAAGGAGGAGGAGAAAGAGCAGGAGCGGAAGCAGGATGGAGCAGGAGAAGGAGAAAAAGCAGGAACAGGAGCAGGGGCAGGAGCAGGAGCAGGAGCAGGAGGAGGAGCAGGAGCAGGAGAAGGAGCAGGAGGAGGAGCAGGAGCAGGAGAAGGAGCAGGGGCAGGGGCAGGAGCAGGAGCAGGGGCAGGAGCAGGAGCAGGAGCAGGCAGACCCAGGATGCTCTGCAGGTCTCCGTCTCCCCGTGCAGGAGTCGCTGCCGCCCGCCCTGGTCCTGCCAGGTCCTTACCCTCCGCGTGCGGTGGTGCCGCAGCAGCTGGGTCAGGGCCACGATCCTGCCCAGCGCCCTCTCCCTCACGACGGGGCTGGGGGAGCCACTGAAGTGCAGCAGGAGCTGGGCAGGGGGAGAAGGCGCGGGTGAGCCCCGGAGCTGCGGCAGGGGCTGGACCCTCCCCGCTTCCAGTGCAGCTCCCGCTGAGCATCACCGCGGGGTGGGCAGGGATGGAGGCAGTGGCACGGGAAGGGGTGCAGGGGGTGAGGGCTTGGTCCCCTCACTGTGGGGGATGCCCCGGCCGCAAGGACCAAGGCACGGCCCCGCTTCCAGGGCTGGGCTGGGCTGGAGCTGGCGGGGAAAATCAGTGCCTCAGCGCTGCCCCTGCCCTGGGGCTGCAGGGGCTTTGGGTCCTTTCCAGACCAACCCGCTCTGTGCTCCTAGGGCTGCGCGGTACGTGTAAACACATGTGAACAGGAATAGAGCCATAGAGCTAAATAGATATAGGGTAGGTCTAAATATCATAGAAAAATAATTATAATTATAGATATATAAACATATATATATAAAAAATTATAAATATTAACGTAAATATAAATACGAATATTAACACATACAAATATAAATAAATCTAGGGTTAGATATAGATATAGATAAGTAAAAATGAAAATACTAATATAGACATTAAACAATATAAATGTCTAAATATAAATGTCTACCTATAGACATATATTAATATCAGTATTAAAATAGTAATATTAATATAGATTTAAGTATTAATATTAATACTAATGTTCATCAATATATTATTATTAAATTTTCAGTATTATAGATATCTGTATAGAAATAGAAATAGATACAAATAGAAATTATATAGATATAGGTATAAATACATCTACTTAGATATAAGTAGATATAAATATATCTAAATATATAAGTAGATACAAATATACACATATACATACACACACGTGTATACGCATACATATATACACACACACATATACATACATATATACTTATATCTATAATAGACAAGCTCCTCCTACAAAGACCTCTTTATGCACCAGTTCAGGGCAAGGGAACCAGTCCATGGGCCCCAGCAGCCTGGTCTCGGCCCATGATACCAGGAGGCAGCAAAGACCCCATCCCAGGCGGGCTCAGCCTCCTGATGTGGGGTCCCTGCCCTGAGCTCTGTGGGCAGCAGCCGCCACCCCCTGCAGCCCCATGCTCCAGGAGGGCCTTGGGTTACCCAGAGGAGGGGGCCCCATGGCTCTGGGGGGGCCCTGTGGGTGAGGAGCAGCCCCTGTGAACCCCACTCAGCACAGGCCAGACCTGCAGGATGCTCTGCAGCTCCTCACCGCCCCTGGGGTCAGGAGAGTTGAGCACCAGACTTTGGAGCATGTTATCCATGGACTGCAGTGCCTGCAGGGACAGAACGGAGCCCTTTGGGTACCAAGAGAGCTTCAACCATGGGCATCCTGCAGCCCCAGTGCTCCAAAGGAAGCTGCTGGCTCCTGGAGCACCTTACCCGGACATAGTAGTAGGTATCCAGGTCTGAAAACTCCTCGTTTGGAGGCAGGAAGAAGACGCTCTTGCAGCAGGTCTCTAAGAGGCGTTTCCCTTGGTCCGCAAGCCCTGACTTCACTGAGCTGCAAAGGGAAGAAGGCTCCTGTTGGATGCTGGTGATGGGAGCAGTGGGGTCCCCAGGAGGGATGTGCAGTTGGTACCTCAGTTCTGCTATCGCATCCATGGCAAGATGCCGCACCTCCATGCGCAGCTGGTCCATGGGCTGCTCTTGGAGCAGTGTCTATAGAGCACAATGGGGATAAGGGACCTGGGAGTCCACCAATGCTGCCCTCACCGGGTGCTGGAGGCCTTTGCCCCATAGCATCCCCATGGGGGTCCCTTCACCTGGATGGTCTCTGCGAGGTGGTTCTTGTGGCAGAAGACATCCAGGCCCTGTTGCAAGCCGGAGAACCTGGCGGTGCTCAGCAGGGAGCAAACGCTCTCAAGGAATCCAACCTTTTCATGCTCAGACTGGAAACCAGGCTGGGTTCTAGACTGAAGCTGTGGGAGAACCTGCTGCAGGGCCATGAGCTGGGGCTGTCACCCAAAGCAGCATCCTTGCACCCCAACATGCTGCGTTGTGGGGACCCTTCCTTATGGGGCTCAATAAAGATGGGGTTTGGGGTCACTTAGGGGTACCAGCAGTGTTGGGAGGGATGGAGATGCCTGTGGTTGTGTTTTGGGGTACCATGCAGTTTTGGGGTGGTTTAGGGCTAGCACGGGGATTGGAAGAGTTGGAGATGCCTGGGGTTGGTTGGGTTTGGGGTACAGAGTGGATTTTGGGGTGGTTTAGGGGTACCATGTGGATTGCAAGGGATGGAGATGCCTGGGTTTGGTTGGCTTTTGAGGTACCATCTGGTTTTGGAGTGGCTTAGGGCTACTGGGATGGACGGAGATGGCTGGGGCAGGGTGTGTTTCTGGGTACCAGATGGGTTATGGGATGCTTTAAGGGCACCAGGGCTACTGGGGGGAGTGGGAATGTTGGGAGTGATGCAGATGCCTGGGACTGAGGTGAACCAAAACCCTCACGTGAAGACACGGAAGCTGTGGGTCTGGGGGAGTGGCAGAGCTGCAGGGTGGGCATCAGGCCCTGTATGTCTGTGCTGGCCATAGAGGGTGTTGCACCAGCAGAGCTGCTGCAGGTGATGGAAGCCCCTTGAAGGAAGCTACTGAGAGGCTGTGAACGTTGGGGCTGGAGAAGGGACCTTCGAGCAGCTTCCAGTGTGTGAAGAGGGGTTACAAGGATGCTGGAGAGGGACTTTCCTTCAGTTGGTTCTGAAATGTTCATTACCTTGAAGAACCAGCCTCATCTTGCTCTCAACAGAAGAGGTCCCAATCTACAGCTAGCAATGAAGCGTGGTTTTGATTTACAGCTTACGATTCCCCCCTTTGAGCTTCACGGGGTGCACATAGATCCCATAAGCCTCATCTCCTATTAGTTTCCCATTTGTAATGCTGAAACCCCATTGTGAAGAGCAGCATTGAACCATTGAAACCCTCATAGGGCCCAAACACAAATCAATTTATTACAAACAGCTTCTTTAATCATGTCCAATTGAACAGTCAAGAGTCCCAGTCCAGTTCCTCACAGCAATCAGTCAATCCATGGACAGTCCACATGCAGTTCAATTCGGTCACAAGGGGATGGGGTAGGTTTGGGATGTGGGAAGGTTTGGGAAGGGGCAGGACAGAATGGGATTGGGATCAATGAGGTGGGGTGAGATGGGATGGAGTGAGACTGGGTGGGATGGGATGGAGGATGCGATGAGATGCAATGCGATGAGATGCGTTGAGATGCTATGGGATGATAAGTGATAAGAGATATGAGGTAGGAGATAAGAGGAGATAAATAAGAGAGAGAAGGGAAGGGAAGGGAAGGGAAGGGAAGGGAAGGGAAGGGAAGGGAAGGGAAGGGAAGGGAAGGGAAGGGAAGGGAAGGGAAGGGAAGGGAAGGGAAGGGAAGGGAAGGGAAGGGAAGGGAAGGGAAGGGAAGGGAAGGGAAGGGAAGGGAAGGGAAGGGAAGAGGAGAGGAGAAAAGAAGAGGAGAGGAGAGGAGAGGGGAGGGGAGAGGAGAGGAGAGGAGGGGAGAGGAGAGGAGAAAATAAGAGGAGAGGAGAGGGGAGGGGAGAGGAGAGGAGAGGAGGGGAGAGGAGAGGAGAGGAGAGGAGAGGAGAGGAGAGGAGAGGAGAGGAGAGGAGAGGAGAGGAGAGGAGAGGAGAGGAGAGGAGAGGAGAGGAGAGGAGAGGAGAGGAGAGGAGAGGAGAGGAGAGGAGAGGAGAGGAGAGGAGAAGAGAAGAGAAAAGAGAAGAGAAGAGAAGAGAAGAGAAGAGAAGAGAAGAGAAGAGAAGAGAAGAGAAGAGAAGAGAAGAGAAGAGAAGAGAAGAGAAGAGAAGAGAAGAGAAGAGAAGAGAAGAGAAGAGAAGAGAAGAGAAGAGAAGAGAAGAGAAGAGACGAGACGAGACAGGAAGGGATGAGAAGGATGAAATGAAATTCAATGAAATCACATCAAATGGACATGAAATGAAATTAAATAACATAAAATGAATTTAAATTAATTGAAATTATATGATATAATATGATAGGAAATGGTATATTTATGGAGAGAGGAGGAGGAGAGAAAATGACGAGGAGAAGAAATCAAATGCAATGAAATGGAAATGAAATGAGATTATATTATATGATACGACATGATGCTATAACATGATGTAGCATGATCTAACATGATCAAACATAATACAGTATATGATCTGATACAGCATACGCTATGAGATGAGGAAGATGAACTGAAATAAAATTGAAATGACATCAAATGGACATGAAATGGAAATGAAATGAAAATGAAATTAAATTAACCACATTATATGATATGGTATGATACGGTACAGTACGGAATGGTATTTATGATACGCTATGATATGATATACTATCATATAATATATGATATTAAGGTATGGTAGAGTATGGTGTGATATGATCAGATGTTATATAATAAATTTTGATATGATCAAATATGGTATGATAAGATGATATAATACAATACGATACAATACTATCGAACATAATATTTTTGGAGAGGAGAGAAAATTACGAGGATGAAATGAAACTAAATGCAATGAATTGGAAATGAAATTATGATATGACAATATAAAATCATGTAACATGATATAACATGATAAAACATAATATGTTATATAATATGATACAAGGTAAGCTATCTTATGCTTTGATATGGCATGATATGTCCTGAGATGCTATAATATGTTATAGGGTACAATATCATATTCTACAGCATATGATGAGGGGAAGCGAGGACAGAAGAGGAGAGAAGAGAGGAGAGGAGAGGAGAGGAGAGGAGAGGAGAGGAGAGGAGAGGAGAGGAGAGGAGAGGAGAGGAGAGGAGAGGAGAGGAGAGGAGAGGAGAGGAGAGGAGAGGAGAGGAGAGGAGATGGCATGGGATGGGATGGGATGGAATGGGATGGGATGGGATTTCCACTTAGCAACGGACACTATTGACCAGGTTATTCACGAGTGTGAGCACTGCACACAGCCTCTCCTGCTCTGAGAGACTGTTACAAGAGATGGAGCCTGACATCATGGAGCAGATGGACTCAGCAGCTTTATAGGGACTGGTCCATACACTAAAATAAGAGTGCACTGAGATAAGAGTGATGGTATATTGAAAATGTGGGATTTGAGCGTGACGTGAATGGCATGGAATAAGGGGTGGATACTGTCCTGGGTTCAGCAATAGCAGTTGTTTTCTCCTTCCTGGTAGCTGGTGCAGTGCTGTGTTTTGACTTTTGGTGCCCAACGTGGGGCACGAGGGGTTGAGATAACGACAAATCTGACAAGAGTGTGTCTAATCGTATTTGTGATAAGCATGCATTGTTTTAGATCAATAGTCACTCGTCACAATGCTGATTTATTGGCTCTCAAAGTTGTTCCTTTTGATCTCACAGTTTCAGAATGTTGTATCTTACTTAGAGTCGGTATTTGCTGTGTTAGTGTTTATCAAGTGTGGGACTTGGGCTAAGGTTCTTGTTTCACTGTACTTTGCGGCAATGACTTGTAATACGGGCGGGCTCCAGCAGCAGGGTGGGATGGACGTGGCCGTGGAACTGTACGTGGCCGTCCCGCTGCTCTTCACCGTCCTGGCCCTTGTCCTCGCCTCCGTCTTCATGAGGCTGGGGGGAGCTGAGGGGGAGCGGCCCCAGGAGCCGGCGGTGGCCGAAGCTGCCCGGGAGAACGTCCCCGGGGACCAGGCGGCAGCGGGAGCGGGGGCCGGAGGCCAGGAAGGAGCAGCAGGAGGAGGCGGCGGAGGAGCTGAGCCCCGCGGCCGAGCACAGCCCCGCGACGGCCAAGAGCATCCCTGGCAGCCGCCCGCCGAGCCCCAGGAAGATGCAGGAGTCCAGGCAGCATTTCCCAGCAAGGCAGAGGGGGAAGAGCTGCACCCAGGGAAAGAGAAGCTGATGGTGGGAGAGCCGGCAAGCACGGCAGCTGCACCAGGCCCAGGGACAAGTACAGCAGCGTCATTGGAGAGTTCTGAAATATAAAAATATACCAGCAGAAAGACCTACTGGTTTATTTAGGGGTTTAGATATATTGGGACTGGTATAATTACACGAGACAGAATTATTATGATACACTGGCATACTAGCATTAACAGTGACCACCCCCCGCGACATGTTAGTTTCAGAATAGTTGAAGAACAGCCAGTAATCCATTTTTACAGATCCTAGCAGCTCTGTTTCTTGTGGCTCACTGTGGAGATGGGGTAGCTACGGTATCCATCCATCTCAATGGTCATACCATTTACTGCACACCTGGGGTACATGAAGTGTTGCGTTCCACAGTAATTCTATGCGATTGGTATTGGGAAGACCTAGCAAACAGGTCCGAAAGGGGTTGCTCCGCGGATGACACCGAGAGACAGATGGTGTCCTGCCCGCTAACATTCACCATGGTCACCCAAATATTTCGCTGCTCCGCTATTGGTTCCCAAATGGCTCTGGGGTGTGATAAAGCAATCGCAGAAATGCACACAACAGCACATGTCACAATAAACCTCATTTTTGCTAATGGATGTGCTACCCCGGTGTGGAAAGCACTGGTGTAGGTGGTAGTTCCGCTTGCTGGTTCCCTGAGGAGCGAGTAGCCAATCTTATGTAATTCCCAGGAGTCAGTTCCAAACCATTGATGAATTCGGCATGTACACGCTCAGATTTATGGCTCAGGGGATCTGAGTGCCGATTGGACCCATCGAGCAGGGATCCATTGATATCGGGTACCTGTGGAGACACAAGCATAACCCTTCCCCAAGTTATTAAAGGATATGGCCCTTCCCATTGACCCGGATTCTAAAATTTTTATTGTAACTGGAGCTGGGCCGTGAATTACTTCCAAGGTTGCTTTTCCACCAGCGGCTGGTCGTCTTGCCAGCGATTCAAAAACTTTAAAACATATAGTGCCTTTGCTATGCGTTCTTGGGGGGTGTTATAGCCCTTGCTTCCCCCTTCTTGTTTTAATAACATGTTTTTAAGGGTCCCAAAGGCGCGTTCAATAAGCGCTTGCCCAGTGGGATTGTGTGGGATGCCTGTGACATGTTCAATGCCCCAGGCAGATAAAAAGGCAGCAACTTTATGGGATGTGTATGCCGGGCCATTGTCAGTTTTCACACAGCTTGGCGTGCCCATAAAGGCAAAGGCCTGTGTCCAATGCTGGCAAACATGGCGGGCCATTTCCACAGCAAGTGGGCTGGCAAAGAGGAGGTTAGAGTGAGTATCTAAGGAAACATGAATGTATTTCAGTAGGCCAAAGGCTGGGAAATGAGTAACATCTGTCTGCCAAAGGTCGAGTGAATGCAGACCGCGAGGGTTGACTCCATATGAAGGGTGCAACCAAAAATTCTGACAACTGTGGCAAGATCGTGCCTGTGCTTGGGACAGGTGAAACTGTCACTGCAACAGCAGCGTTTTGGTAGTAAAAATCATGTGACAGCCGTGCCTTCATTAAGGTATTCGGGACCAGTGCAGGGGTCCTTAAAGCATCGGCATAGCAGTTGCCTTCTACAATAGGTCCCGGGAGAGAGGTGTGTGCTTGAAGGTGTGTGATAAAATATAAAGAACAACGGGAAATCTGGGGTCATAACGGTCAGCATGAGTGTCGTGGCTTAAACCCAACCACAAACCTCGTTCACTCACTCCCCCCACTTCTTGCCCTCCCCCTGCTCCTGGAGGGATGGAGAGGAGAATCGAAAAGAATGCAACTCCCACAGGTTGAGATAAGAACAGTTTAGCAACTAAGGTATAACACAAACCACTACTGCTACCACCAATAATAATAGTGCTAAAGGAAATAACAAGAGGAAAGAATACAACACCTCAGCACCAGCCGACTGATAACTCGCCCCACTCCCCCCAGCCGAGCACCGACCGATACCTCATTCAACCCTCCAGTCCTTTCAGCCCTTCCGGGTCACTCCCCGTTACATCCTGGGCATGACGTGCTGTGGTATGGAATACCTCTTTGGTCAGTTTGGGTCAGGTGTCCTGTCTCTGCTTCCTCCCAGCTTTCCCTCCTCCCTCGCAGAGCATGAGGCTCAGAAAGTCCTTGGCCAGACCAAACATTTGAACAGCAACTGAAAACATCAGCGTTATCAGCTCTCTTCCCAGGCCAAAAAATGAAAACACAGCACTGCACTAGCTACTAAGAAGGAAAAAAATGACTGCCACTGCTGAACCCAGGACAATGAGAGTGCTGAATTTTCACAAGGACTGACTGGAGTGCTGTTCGCGCTATAGGGGATAGTTCCCTTGGGAATGACAAATCAGGATTTCCCTTCAATAGGTCAAACGGAGGGGAGAGTTCTGTAGAAATTCCGAAGGTAGGTCCTATCTAATTAATAGACCCCAAGAGTTTTTGTAAGTCACTTAGGGTTTTTACGTCTTGCGAAATCTGCAATGATGAGGGCGCTACAGCCCGTTCCCCTATCCGCCATCCCAAGTACTGCCATGGCACCATCTTCTGGACCTTTTCTGTAGCTATTACAAGATGAAATGCAGTTAGGGCTTTTACTGTTGCGGTCAGTACTTCTTGCTGTGGTCCAGTGGAGGCAGCGATTAGGATATCGTCCATGTAATTATATATCAAAGAGTCAGAAAAGGATATACGAACTGGTGACAGTGCACACGCTACATACCATTGACATCCAGTTGGGCTGTTTTTCATTCGCTGGGGCAAAACTGTCCTGTGATGTCGTTTGCTAGGCTCAGCCATATTTATGGATGGGATGGAGAAGGTAAAACATGGAGTATCAGCAGGGTGAAGAGGAATTGTAAAGAAACATCTTTTAAATCTATGATAACGAGTGGCCAGTTCTGACGAATGGCGGTGGTGAAGGCAGGCCTTGTTGTAAAGGGCCCATATCTTCAAGAACAGCATTCACAACTTGGAGGTGCTGTAAAAGCCTCCGCTTTCCTGACTTTTTCTGGATAACAAAAAACGGAGTATTCCAAGGGCTGTGGGTTAGAACTGTATGTCCTAGCCGCAGTTGCTCATTCACAAGATCATTAAGATACCACAACTTTTCTGCAGTCATAGGCCACTGATCAACCCAAACAGGTATAGTTATGAGCCATGTCATTTTTGGGGTAGGTTGCTCATCACTGGCTTCTAGGTAAAATTTTGCAGCCACACGTTCCATTGGGATAGTGTGTCTCATCCCCACAGCATTACCAGAAACAGGAGGATCAGGGGCTTAAGTGTTGCCACTTGGTTCTCAGGACCTACAATCAATGTCAAAGATTTGCTCTGGTAGGGGCTGATATGACCACCTACCGCAGTCACCGAGGTGTGGGGCGGCTCTGAATCCCAATGCAAAGGCCAATCTTGGACCGCAATGATGGTAACATCCGCGCCTGTATCTATCAGACCATTGACAGTTACCTCCTGATTAGCGGAATTGCAGACCTTACAGCTGAACATTGGTCTCTTTGCCTTAATGTCCTCAGCCCAATAAACAGCTGGGGCCCCGGTGGAGCCAAAACCCTTTTCTAGTCTTTGGGAATCAGTTAAAGTTTCTCGATTCTCATCTCGCACCACACAAAATGGGACGAGCTGGGCAATTCGAGATCCTGCTGGTATAAAACACGGGGGTTGAGGGGTCCACACCATAATTTCTATTTCCCCTGTATAGTCTGCATCAATTACCCCTGGCAGCACGAATAGGCCCATGAGGGTTGTGGAAGAGCGTCCCAGAAGTAGGGCATGTCCTTCCGACAGGGGCCCTTGTACACCAGTGGGTGTGGCTACAGGCTTGTAATCCACTAGGTATGTGGATTTGGAGGTGGCCAAGTCCAACCTGGTGCTGCCGCGGGTGGCCGCTCCGAGTTGGCTGCTGCCGCCCCTGCCCACACTTTTGAGCCCTGGGAGCCCTGGGGAACACCTGATATCTTCGCGCCCTTCCCCTTGGCGCTTCGATATCGGTTTCCCGCCCCCCAGGATTCAGGCAGGAGCTTTCCTTCCTTGTCATATCTTGACCTGCAGTGATTGGCATAGTGCTTGCCTTTTCTGCACCTTGGACATACTGGGGGGCCCTTCGGGCAATCCCGTCCCAAATGGCCCATCTGGCCACAAGAAAAACAAGCCCCCTGTGCTTGACAGGCAGCAAAGGCCTGTGTCAGAGCTTGCATTTGCCACATCTGGGCTCCCGCTACATTACAAGCCTCCACCATCTGGAGAATAGTCGCATCAGGATTAGCTGCCAGTAGCGAATCAAGAACCTTTTTG
>NW_027069243.1:0-77253 GCF_037157495.1 Lathamus discolor | reverse complement strand
TAACACCCAGTGAGCTTTGAAGGGTGACACGCTGTTTTCTGTCTCTCCTCTGTTTCCTACCCCAAAGTGCTTTTGAATCCATCTTCTCCACTGCCTGCTATCAGCAAAGCACAGCAGAGTAAAGCACGAACGTTTGAACACTGCTCCCACAGCAAAAGAGACAGGTTTGAAAGTTGTTGCTGGGCATCTTCAGCACACAGTGAGCTTTGAAGTGTGGCACACGCACTGTTGTCTCTCCTCACTTTCCTACCTCAAAGTGCATTTGAATCCAACTTCTCCGGAGCCTGTTCACAGCTGAGCAGAGCAGCGTAAAGCACGACAGTTTGAATTCTGCTGCGACAGGAAAAGAGCCAGGAGTGAATGATTCTACTGGGCATCTTCAGCACGCAGTGAGCTTTGAACTGTGACAAAGACTTTGCTGTCTCCCCTCACTTTCCTTCCTCAAAAAGTGCTTTTGAAAATAACTTCCCCGGTGCCTGCTCTCGCCTGAGCACAGCAGAGTAAAGCTCGAACGTTTGAACTCTGCTCCCACACCCAAACAGCCACGAGTGAAAGTTGTTGCTGGCCGTCATCAGCACACAGTGAGCTTTGAAGTATGACACACACATTGCTTCCTCTCCTCACTTTTCTGAATCAAAGTGCATTTGAATCCAACTTCTCCGGCGCCTGCTCTCGGCTGAGCACAGCAGAGTAAAGCACGAACGTTTGAACTCTGCTCCTACAGCAAAAGAGCCAGGAGTGAAAGATCTCTCTTGCCATCTTCAGCTCCCAGTGGGCTTTGAAGTGTGACAGTTTGCTGTCTCTCCTCATTTTCCTCCTCAAAGTGCATTTGAATCCAACTTCTCCGGTGCCTGCTCTCAGCTGAGCACAGCAGAGTAAAGCACGAACGTTTGAACTCTGCTCCCACACCCAAACAGCCACGAGTGACAGTTGTTGCTTGCTATCTTCAGCACCCAGTGAGCTTTTCAGTGCTGACACAAACATTGTTGTCTCTCCTCACTTTCCTAACTCAAAGTGCATTTGAATCCAAGTTCTCCGGTGCCTACTCTCGGCTGAGCAGAGCAGAGTAAATCACGAACGTTTGAACTCTGCTCCCACAGCCAAAGAGCCAGGAGTGAAAGATGCTGCTGGGCCTCTTTAGCACACGGTGAGCCTTTCAAGGTTGACACACACATTGCTGTCTCTCCTCACTTTCCTTCCTCAAAGTGCATTTGAATCCAACTTCTCCGGTGCCTGCTGTCGGCTGATCACTGCAGAGGAGAGCACAAACGTTTGAACTCTGCTCCCAAAGACAAAGAGTGCAATATGTTGCTGGGCATCTTCAGCACCCAGTGAGCTTTGAAGGGTGAGCACAAGTGACACACCTCACACATCACCTCAAAGTGCATTTGAATCCAACATCTCCAGTGACGGCTCTCGGCTGAGCACAGCAGAGCAAAGCAGGAACTTTTGAACTCTGCACCCACAGAAAAAGAGCCAGGCTTGAAAGTTGTTGCTGGGCATCTTCAGCACACAAGATCTTCGAAGAGTCACACACATATTGCTGTCTCTCCTCATTTTCCTTCCGCAAAGTGCATTTGAATCCAAATTCTCCAGTGCCTGCTCTCAGCTGAGCACAGCAGAGCAAAGCAGGAACGTTTGAACTCTGCTCCCACAGCCAAAGAGCCAGGTGCGAATGATCCTGCTAGGCAGCTTCATTCAGTGAGCTTCGCAAGGGTGAAACACACATTGCTGTATCTCCTCACTTGCCTACCTCAAAGTGCATTTGAATCCCCCCCGAAGAGAGAGAGCATGCCCTTCTGGGTAGCTCCCAGTTGCCTCCCTGGGCATGACAATGTTCCTGTGGTGCACATGAAGAATTTGCTGGGGGAAACAGTCTGGCTTATTCCTGCTTCTGGTAAAGGCAAACCCACTTGTGGGATTGCTTTTGCTCACCCGGATATACTTGGTGGGTAATGCAGGAAGATGGGGAAGTCTGATGTATACCTCAAGGGGATTTGATTTCAGGGGAAAACTGCCACTGAACTCAATTGTATGCTGTTGCCTGCTATGTAGCACTTTTATAGCCCACCAGCTAGATGTCTTCAGGTCACCAGCAGGTGGCCCTGACTTCCCTCCAACCATCATCCCAACAAAGAATGAACTTTGATGAAACCAGATGAGTTCTGTGGTAAAGGAACAATCAGCGTCAGCAGGCAACGATCCAACACTGCACACAGCCTCTCCTGCTCTGAAAGACTGTTACAAGGGATGGAGCCCGACGTCATGGAGCGGATGGACTCAGCAGCTTTATAGGGATTGTTCCATGCACTAAGGAATGATCTCTCTCTCTCTTTTTGTGTGTATGTATATATATATGTATATATACGTGAAAGAGCGATGGTATATTGAAAATGTGGCATCTGAGCATGACGTGAATGGTATGGAATAAGGGGTGGATACTGTCCTGGGTTCAGCAGTAGCAGTCATTTTTTTCTCCTTCTTAGTAGCTGGTGCAGCGCTGTGTTTTGACTTTCGGCCTGGGAACAGCGCTGATAACACCGATTGTTTTTAGCTGTTGCTCAGAAATGTTTACTCTGACCGAGGACTTTCTGAGTCTAATGCTCTGCCAGGGAAGGGGGGGAAGCCAGGAGGAAGCAGAGACAGGAAACCTGACCCAAACTAGCCAAAGAGGTATTCCATACCACAGCACATCATGTGCAGTATATAAACTGGGGGCTGTTACCCGGAAGGGTTAGATCACTGCTTGGTTGGGCTGGGTATCGTTTGGAGGGTGGTGAGCAGTTGTATTCTCTTCCCTTGTGATTTCCCTTATCATTATTATTGGTGATTGCCCTTAGTCATCGTGTTTGTAGTAAGCGTGGGTAAAGCCCTTCCCAAAACTTCATTTGCGAAGCCAAGCCTTCAATCAATCAATCAATCAATCAATCAATCAATCAATTATTATTTGGTGGTAGCAGTAGTGGTCTTGTTATACCTTAGTTATTGGACTGTTCTTATCTCAACCCATGGGAGATACATTCTTTTGATTCTCCTCCCCATCCCTCTGGGATCGGGGGGGAGGAAAGAGGGGGAGCAAGCTAGTGGCTGTGTGGTTCTGGGTTGCCAACTGGGCTTCAACCACGACAAGTATCTATACAAAACACATCCCAATTTCCAAATTGATGCTAGCAATATGTAGTTAAATTCATTATAATACATAAATCTGGTATAACTCCTTATATCCAGTGCAGCAGGCAAAGCAACTTAAAGAACAAAAAATATTGAAGAGGATAAAAACAAAACATCGCTTTATCTTGCAATTATTACTCAATAATGAGAAATTAGTAAACATGCAGCACCAAAACAAAAGAAGTAGCGATTTTGCTGAAGCAACTACATAAGTTTATGTGCATAAATGGCCATCCTCCCTAGATCACTTATTGAAATCAGTCTTATAGTGCAGATTCTTTTAAAGGAGATACTGCTCAACAGATGGGCTGGAGAGAGAATTGACAATTTTTTGAATAGAATTTCTCCATACTGAAGCCAGTTTCCACATTTCAAATATGATACTTTTATAAGGAATTGTTTAATCCCTAGATCCCTCAGGCAGCACCAGTCTCACCTCCTTTCTAAGAGATCTGTGGTGTTAATGAGGAAGAAGAGTTTCAAAATGGGGATTTCTCTGCAGAAACGCAGGGGGGTTTTCCAGCTAAATGAAAATGTCTGATAATTTCTGCACCTCAAGAGCTGAGACTTTGTGTGTGTGGGAGGACCTGTGAGGATGTTTGATTCTACTAACAAGGCAAAGTACTTTATGCTGTTGTGATCTCCCAAATTCTTTGCTAATGGTTTGTCATCTCTGTGGGAGGGAGTGGAATAACGACCCTTTCCTGCACTTTGATATGTCAGCCTCTGGTTTTGTAAATGCCAATAGTGCAAGCAAAACTAGCATCATCTGATGACCCTGTACTTCCTTGGACTCTGCTTCTTTTCCACACTGGGAACAACCAAGATGGCTTTGGGAAGAGAAGGCACCTTGCTTCAGATTCTCCCCCGCCTTGTACCATGCAGTCACTGCCAGACATGGGAGAGTGCCCATTGGGCTGTCAGAAGAAACTGGGTTTGCTCCTGTTTTGCACGTGTTGGAATGACTGCCTGCGATGGGGAAGCCAGAAAATAGGTACTCCTGGCCCTTCAGTTCAGGCCATTAGTCCAAACTGCTTTTAGCTCTCGTGAGTTCTGCTGGCCAAAAACCTCTAAAATCAGTTCCATGGCATTGTGACAAACAAAATGTGCTGTACAGCTCAATACAGTCAAAATAAAATCTGTTAGTGCTGCTGTGTTTGGGACCCATTCTTTTGTTTGGGCTGATTTCTTCTCACGGTGCTCCCCAGGCTGCTGGTACTTGCTGCCTCTCCCCTTGAAGGAGGTACACTAGGGATTTCATATTCCTTGTCACAAATCAGAAGGAAGGGTAGGAAACGCAGCAACCTGTGCTATGGCCTCCGACCCAGAGCCCCAACATGCTCTTCCCAGCAAACATGAAGCTGCCTGGGACGCTAGCCTCTTGCAGCCTCGCCCGTAATGACCCAAAAAGGGATTTTTCTTTTCCAGGGAAGGACTCGGACAGGATGCAACAGCTCTTCACTGGCAAGTTTATACCAGATTTTGTCTGATATTTCTACAGTTGTGTTTTGCTCTGCAGAAAGACAGATAGGGACCGTCGTCTTAGATTGATGTGCCAAGCTAGATGTTGGAAAGTCACAGTTCGTGGTGGAGCTGGAAGGAATCTTCTAGAAAGCCTGTCATGAATTTCAAGCACCTAGAGACCTTGTGGTTAAGCAGATGGTCTGGTAAACTGCTACAACAGTGTTCACAGCATTGACATTAGACAGGTGCTGCAGAAACCCTACAGCAGCCTTCCAAATACTTCAAGGGGCTGACAAGAAACCTGAAGCTGTGACTGCCCCATCCACGGCAGTGTTCAAGGGCAGGTTGGACAACGCGGCTTGGAGCATTCTTCACCAGTGGAAGTTGCAGGTAAGGCTGCCCTGGAAAGGGGTTCTACCTGAAGAACCCACGCCCAGGCTGGGGATGTGCTGCAGGGTTAGGAGTTGTCAGGGTTTGGGTTAGGGTTAGGGTTGTGACTGGGGATAGGGTTAGGGTTAGGGTAGGGTTAGGGTAGGGTTAGGGTTAGGGTTAGGGTTAGGGTTATCCAATATCTGATTGGATATCTGGATATCCAATATCTGATTCACCCTTTCAGATCTGGGGATGGGGTTTATGTTAAGAATTTTTCCAGAGATCCTCTAAAGTAGAAGTGGAGCGGACCGTACCAGAGATTACTGACATCCTTTACAGCAGTGAAGTTAAAGGAACAAGCTGCTTGAATAAATTACTCAAGAATAAAGAAAGCACCAGAGCCAGAGAAGACATGGCAGGTCTAACCTTCACGACCCTTGCTTATGAAATCGCATAATTTGGACTCGTATGATAAATGGAGCTTGGGGCCAGAACATATACCAGGAATTAGTGCAGAATTTAACTAAGATTTTCAGTCGTAGAGACTGATGGGTGTGTGCAGAGTTGCCTAAATCAGGAAAAGGCCTGGATATCCCATTAATTGGAGTTCCAATTCCTAACACTGTATCATGGACAAATTTGTGGGTGAACACTAGCAATCTGTACTCAAACGAAAGGTTAAAATTTGGAATAGATAATCCGAATGCAAAAAGAGCCAGGTTTGAATGTTGTTGCTGGGCATCTTCAGCACACAGTGAGATTTGAAGGGTGACACACACATTGCAGTCTCTCCTCACTTTCCTACCTCAAAGTGCTTTTGAATACACCTTCTCCACTACCTGCTATCAGCAAAGTACAGCAGAGTAAAGCACGAATGTTTGAACTCTGCTCCCACAGGAAAAGAGTCAGGCTTGAAAGTTGTTGCTGGGCATGCTCAGCACACAGGGAGCATTGCAGTGGTGACACACACTTTGCTGTCTCTCCTCATTTTCCTTCTCAAAGTGCATTTGAATCCAACTTCTCCGGTGCCTGCTCTCAGCTGAGCACAGCAGAGCAAAGCAGGAACGTTTGAACTCTGCTTCCACAGCCAAAAAGCCAGGAGTGAATGATTCTGCTGGCCATCTTCAACACCCAGTGAGCTTTGAAGGGTGACACGCTGTTTTCTGTCTCTCCTCTGTTTCCTACCCCAAAGTGCTTTTGAATCCATCTTCTCCACTGCCTGCTATCAGCAAAGCACAGCAGAGTAAAGCACGAACGTTTGAACACTGCTCCCACAGCAAAAGAGACAGGTTTGAAAGTTGTTGCTGGGCATCTTCAGCACACAGTGAGCTTTGAAGTGTGGCACACGCACTGTTGTCTCTCCTCACTTTCCTACCTCAAAGTGCATTTGAATCCAACTTCTCCGGAGCCTGTTCACAGCTGAGCAGAGCAGCGTAAAGCACGACAGTTTGAATTCTGCTGCGACAGGAAAAGAGCCAGGAGTGAATGATTCTACTGGGCATCTTCAGCACGCAGTGAGCTTTGAACTGTGACAAAGACTTTGCTGTCTCCCCTCACTTTCCTTCCTCAAAAAGTGCTTTTGAAAATAACTTCCCCGGTGCCTGCTCTCGCCTGAGCACAGCAGAGTAAAGCTCGAACGTTTGAACTCTGCTCCCACACCCAAACAGCCACGAGTGAAAGTTGTTGCTGGCCGTCATCAGCACACAGTGAGCTTTGAAGTATGACACACACATTGCTTCCTCTCCTCACTTTTCTGAATCAAAGTGCATTTGAATCCAACTTCTCCGGCGCCTGCTCTCGGCTGAGCACAGCAGAGTAAAGCACGAACGTTTGAACTCTGCTCCTACAGCAAAAGAGCCAGGAGTGAAAGATCTCTCTTGCCATCTTCAGCTCCCAGTGGGCTTTGAAGTGTGACAGTTTGCTGTCTCTCCTCATTTTCCTCCTCAAAGTGCATTTGAATCCAACTTCTCCGGTGCCTGCTCTCAGCTGAGCACAGCAGAGTAAAGCACGAACGTTTGAACTCTGCTCCCACACCCAAACAGCCACGAGTGACAGTTGTTGCTTGCTATCTTCAGCACCCAGTGAGCTTTTCAGTGCTGACACAAACATTGTTGTCTCTCCTCACTTTCCTAACTCAAAGTGCATTTGAATCCAAGTTCTCCGGTGCCTACTCTCGGCTGAGCAGAGCAGAGTAAATCACGAACGTTTGAACTCTGCTCCCACAGCCAAAGAGCCAGGAGTGAAAGATGCTGCTGGGCCTCTTTAGCACACGGTGAGCCTTTCAAGGTTGACACACACATTGCTGTCTCTCCTCACTTTCCTTCCTCAAAGTGCATTTGAATCCAACTTCTCCGGTGCCTGCTGTCGGCTGATCACTGCAGAGGAGAGCACAAACGTTTGAACTCTGCTCCCAAAGACAAAGAGTGCAATATGTTGCTGGGCATCTTCAGCACCCAGTGAGCTTTGAAGGGTGAGCACAAGTGACACACCTCACACATCACCTCAAAGTGCATTTGAATCCAACATCTCCAGTGACGGCTCTCGGCTGAGCACAGCAGAGCAAAGCAGGAACTTTTGAACTCTGCACCCACAGAAAAAGAGCCAGGCTTGAAAGTTGTTGCTGGGCATCTTCAGCACACAAGATCTTCGAAGAGTCACACACATATTGCTGTCTCTCCTCATTTTCCTTCCGCAAAGTGCATTTGAATCCAAATTCTCCAGTGCCTGCTCTCAGCTGAGCACAGCAGAGCAAAGCAGGAACGTTTGAACTCTGCTCCCACAGCCAAAGAGCCAGGTGCTGATCCTGCTAGGCAGCTTCATTCAGTGAGCTTCGCAAGGGTGAAACACACATTGCTGTATCTCCTCACTTGCCTACCTCAAAGTGCATTTGAATCCCCCCCGAAGAGAGAGAGCATGCCCTTCTGGGTAGCTCCCAGTTGCCTCCTGGGCATGACAATGTTCCTGTGGTGCACAATGAAGAATTTGCTGGGGGAAACAGTCCTGGCTTATTCCTGCTTCTGGTAAAGGCAAACCCACTTGTGGGATTGCTTTTGCTCACCCGGATATACTTGGTGGGTAATGCAGGAAGATGGGGAAGTCTGATGTATACCTCAAGGGATTTGATTTCAGGGGAAAACTGCCACTGAACTCAATTGTATGCTGTTGCCTGCTATGTAGCACTTTTATAGCCCACCAGCTAGATGTCTTCAGGTCACCAGCAGGTGGCCCTGACTTCCCTCCAACCATCATCCCAACAAAGAATGAACTTTGATGAAACCAGATGAGTTCTGTGGTAAAGGAACAATCAGCGTCAGCAGGCAACGATCCAACACTGCACACAGCCTTCTCCTGCTCTGAAAGACTGTTACAAGGGATGGAGCCCGACGTCATGGAGCGGATGGACTCAGCAGCTTTATAGGGATTGTTTCCATGCACTAAGGAATGATCTCTCTCTCTCTTTTTGTGTGTATGTATATATATATGTATATATACGTGAAAGAGCGATGGTATATTGAAAATGTGGCATCTGAGCATGACGTGAATGGTATGGAATAAGGGGTGGATACTGTCCTGGGTTCAGCAGTAGCAGTCATTTTTTTCTCCTTCTTAGTAGCTGGTGCAGCGCTGTGTTTTGACTTTCGGCCTGGGAACAGCGCTGATAACACCGATTGTTTTTAGCTGTTGCTCAGAAATGTTTACTCTGACCGAGGACTTTCTGAGTCTAATGCTCTGCCAGGGAAGGGGGGGAAGCCAGGAGGAAGCAGAGACAGGAAACCTGACCCAAACTAGCCAAAGAGGTATTCCATACCACAGCACATCATGTGCAGTATATAAACTGGGGGCTGTTACCCGGAAGGGTTAGATCACTGCTTGGTTGGCTGGGTATCGTTTGGAGGGTGGTGAGCAGTTGTATTCTCTTCCCTTGTGATTTCCCTTATCATTATTATTGGTGATTGCCCTTAGTCATTCAGTGTTTGTAGTAAGCGTGGGTAAAGCCCTTCCCAAAACTTCATTTGCGAAGCCAAGCCTTCAATCAATCAATCAATCAATCAATCAATCAATCAATTATTATTTGGTGGTAGCAGTAGTGGTCTTGTTATACCTTAGTTATTGGACTGTTCTTATCTCAACCCATGGGAGATACATTCTTTTGATTCTCCTCCCCATCCCTCTGGGATCGGGGGGGAGGAAAGAGGGGGAGCAAGCTAGTGGCTGTGTTGGTTCTGGGTTGCCAACTGGGCTTCAACCACGACAAGTATCTATACAAAACACATCCCAATTTCCAAATTGATGCTAGCAATATGTAGTTAAATTCATTATAATACATAATCTGGGTATAACTCCTTATATCCAGTGCAGCAGGCAAAGCAACTTAAAGAACAAAAAATATTGAAGAGGATAAAAACAAAACATCGCTTTATCTTGCAATTATTACTCAATAATGAGAAATTAGTAAACATGCAGCACCAAAACAAAAGAAGTAGCGATTTTGCTGAAGCAACTACATAAGTTTAATGTGCATAAATGGCCATCCTCCCTAGATCACTTATTGAAATCAGTCTTATAGTGCAGATTCTTTTAAAGAGATACTGCTCAACAGATGGGCTGGAGAGAGAATTGACAATTTTTTGAATAGAATTTCTCCATACTGAAGCCAGTTTCCACATTTCAAATATGATACTTTTATAAGGAATTGTTTAATCCCTAGATCCCTCAGGCAGCACCAGTCTCACCTCCTTTCTAAGAGATCTGTGGTGTTAATGAGGAAGAAGAGTTTCAAAATGGGGATTTCTCTGCAGAAACGCAGGGGGTTTTCCATATGAAAATGTCTGATAATTTCTGCACCTCAAGAGCTGAGACTTTGTGTGTGTGGGAGGACCTGTGAGGATGTTTGATTCTACTAACAAGGCAAAGTACTTTATGCTGTTGTGATCTCCCAAATTCTTTGCTAATGGTTTGTCATCTCTGTGGGAGGGAGTGGAATAACGACCCTTTCCTGCACTTTGATATGTCAGCCTCTGGTTTTGTAAATGCCAATAGTGCAAGCAAAACTAGCATCATCTGATGACCCTGTACTTCCTTGGACTCTGCTTCTTTTCCACACTGGGAACAACCAAGATGGCTTTGGGAAGAGAAGGCACCTTGCTTCAGATTCTCCCCCGCCTTGTACCATGCAGTCACTGCCAGACATGGGAGAGTGCCCATTGGGCTGTCAGAAGAAACTGGGTTTGCTCCTGTTTTGCACGTGTTGGAATGACTGCCTGCGATGGGGAAGCCAGAAAATAGGTACTCCTGGCCCTTCAGTTCAGGCCATTAGTCCAAACTGCTTTTAGCTCTCGTGAGTTCTGCTGGCCAAAAACCTCTAAAATCAGTTCCATGGCATTGTGACAAACAAAATGTGCTGTACAGCTCAATACAGTCAAAATAAAATCTGTTAGTGCTGCTGTGTTTGGGACCCATTCTTTTGTTTGGGCTGATTTCTTCT
Source organism: Lathamus discolor (assembly GCF_037157495.1). Taxonomy (NCBI): domain Eukaryota; kingdom Metazoa; phylum Chordata; class Aves; order Psittaciformes; family Psittacidae; genus Lathamus; species Lathamus discolor. The sequence continues at coordinate 66,761 of NW_027069243.1, read as the reverse complement.
CACGGTGCTCCCCAGGCTGCTGGTACTTGCTGCCTCTCCCCCTTGAAGGAGGTACACTAGGGATTTCATATTCCTTGTCACAAATCAGAAGGAAGGGTAGGAAACGCAGCAACCTGTGCTATGGCCTCCGACCCAGAGCCCCAACATGCTCTTCCCAGCAAACATGAAGCTGCCTGGGACGCTAGCCTCTTGCAGCCTCGCCCGTAATGACCCAAAAAGGGATTTTTCTTTTCCAGGGAAGGACTCGGACAGGATGCAACAGCTCTTCACTGGCAAGTTTATACCAGATTTTGTCTGATATTTCTACAGTTGTGTTTTGCTCTGCAGAAAGACAGATAGGGACCGTCGTCTTAGATTGATGTGCCAAGCTAGATGTTGGAAAGTCACAGTTCGTGGTGGAGCTGGAAGGAATCTTCTAGAAAGCCTGTCATGAATTTCAAGCACCTAGAGACCTTGTGGTTAAGCAGATGGTCTGGTAAACTGCTACAACAGTGTTCACAGCATTGACATTAGACAGGTGCTGCAGAAACCCTACAGCAGCCTTCCAAATACTTCAAGGGGCTGACAAGAAACCTGAAGCTGTGACTGCCCCATCCACGGCAGTGTTCAAGGGCAGGTTGGACAACGCGGCTTGGAGCATTCTTCACCAGTGGAAGTTGCAGGTAAGGCTGCCCTGGAAAGGGGTTCTACCTGAAGAACCCACGCCCAGGCTGGGGATGTGCTGCAGGGTTAGGAGTTGTCAGGGTTTGGGTTAGGGTTAGGGTTGTGACTGGGGATAGGGTTAGGGTTAGGGTAGGGTTAGGGTAGGGTTAGGGTTAGGGTTAGGGTTAGGGTTATCCAATATCTGATTGGATATCTGGATATCCAATATCTGATTCACCCTTTCAGATCTGGGGATGGGGTTTATGTTAAGAATTTTTCCAGAGATCCTCTAAAGTAGAAGTGGAGCGGACCGTACCAGAGATTACTGACATCCTTTACAGCAGTGAAGTTAAAGGAACAAGCTGCTTGAATAAATTACTCAAGAATAAAGAAAGCACCAGAGCCAGAGAAGACATGGCAGGTCTAACCTTCACGACCCTTGCTTATGAAATCGCATAATTTGGACTCGTATGATAAATGGAGCTTGGGGCCAGAACATATACCAGGAATTAGTGCAGAATTTAACTAAGATTTTCAGTCGTAGAGACTGATGGGTGTGTGCAGAGTTGCCTAAATCAGGAAAAGGCCTGGATATCCCATTAATTGGAGTTCCAATTCCTAACACTGTATCATGGACAAATTTGTGGGTGAACACTAGCAATCTGTACTCAAACGAAAGGTTAAAATTTGGAATAGATAATCCGAATGCAAAAAGAGCCAGGTTTGAATGTTGTTGCTGGGCATCTTCAGCACACAGTGAGATTTGAAGGGTGACACACACATTGCAGTCTCTCCTCACTTTCCTACCTCAAAGTGCTTTTGAATACACCTTCTCCACTACCTGCTATCAGCAAAGTACAGCAGAGTAAAGCACGAATGTTTGAACTCTGCTCCCACAGGAAAAGAGTCAGGCTTGAAAGTTGTTGCTGGGCATGCTCAGCACACAGGGAGCATTGCAGTGGTGACACACACTTTGCTGTCTCTCCTCATTTTCCTTCTCAAAGTGCATTTGAATCCAACTTCTCCGGTGCCTGCTCTCAGCTGAGCACAGCAGAGCAAAGCAGGAACGTTTGAACTCTGCTTCCACAGCCAAAAAGCCAGGAGTGAATGATTCTGCTGGCCATCTTCAACACCCAGTGAGCTTTGAAGGGTGACACGCTGTTTTCTGTCTCTCCTCTGTTTCCTACCCCAAAGTGCTTTTGAATCCATCTTCTCCACTGCCTGCTATCAGCAAAGCACAGCAGAGTAAAGCACGAACGTTTGAACACTGCTCCCACAGCAAAAGAGACAGGTTTGAAAGTTGTTGCTGGGCATCTTCAGCACACAGTGAGCTTTGAAGTGTGGCACACGCACTGTTGTCTCTCCTCACTTTCCTACCTCAAAGTGCATTTGAATCCAACTTCTCCGGAGCCTGTTCACAGCTGAGCAGAGCAGCGTAAAGCACGACAGTTTGAATTCTGCTGCGACAGGAAAAGAGCCAGGAGTGAATGATTCTACTGGGCATCTTCAGCACGCAGTGAGCTTTGAACTGTGACAAAGACTTTGCTGTCTCCCCTCACTTTCCTTCCTCAAAAAGTGCTTTTGAAAATAACTTCCCCGGTGCCTGCTCTCGCCTGAGCACAGCAGAGTAAAGCTCGAACGTTTGAACTCTGCTCCCACACCCAAACAGCCACGAGTGAAAGTTGTTGCTGGCCGTCATCAGCACACAGTGAGCTTTGAAGTATGACACACACATTGCTTCCTCTCCTCACTTTTCTGAATCAAAGTGCATTTGAATCCAACTTCTCCGGCGCCTGCTCTCGGCTGAGCACAGCAGAGTAAAGCACGAACGTTTGAACTCTGCTCCTACAGCAAAAGAGCCAGGAGTGAAAGATCTCTCTTGCCATCTTCAGCTCCCAGTGGGCTTTGAAGTGTGACAGTTTGCTGTCTCTCCTCATTTTCCTCCTCAAAGTGCATTTGAATCCAACTTCTCCGGTGCCTGCTCTCAGCTGAGCACAGCAGAGTAAAGCACGAACGTTTGAACTCTGCTCCCACACCCAAACAGCCACGAGTGACAGTTGTTGCTTGCTATCTTCAGCACCCAGTGAGCTTTTCAGTGCTGACACAAACATTGTTGTCTCTCCTCACTTTCCTAACTCAAAGTGCATTTGAATCCAAGTTCTCCGGTGCCTACTCTCGGCTGAGCAGAGCAGAGTAAATCACGAACGTTTGAACTCTGCTCCCACAGCCAAAGAGCCAGGAGTGAAAGATGCTGCTGGGCCTCTTTAGCACACGGTGAGCCTTTCAAGGTTGACACACACATTGCTGTCTCTCCTCACTTTCCTTCCTCAAAGTGCATTTGAATCCAACTTCTCCGGTGCCTGCTGTCGGCTGATCACTGCAGAGGAGAGCACAAACGTTTGAACTCTGCTCCCAAAGACAAAGAGTGCAATATGTTGCTGGGCATCTTCAGCACCCAGTGAGCTTTGAAGGGTGAGCACAAGTGACACACCTCACACATCACCTCAAAGTGCATTTGAATCCAACATCTCCAGTGACGGCTCTCGGCTGAGCACAGCAGAGCAAAGCAGGAACTTTTGAACTCTGCACCCACAGAAAAAGAGCCAGGCTTGAAAGTTGTTGCTGGGCATCTTCAGCACACAAGATCTTCGAAGAGTCACACACATATTGCTGTCTCTCCTCATTTTCCTTCCGCAAAGTGCATTTGAATCCAAATTCTCCAGTGCCTGCTCTCAGCTGAGCACAGCAGAGCAAAGCAGGAACGTTTGAACTCTGCTCCCACAGCCAAAGAGCCAGGTGCGAATGATCCTGCTAGGCAGCTTCATTCAGTGAGCTTCGCAAGGGTGAAACACACATTGCTGTATCTCCTCACTTGCCTACCTCAAAGTGCATTTGAATCCCCCCCGAAGAGAGAGAGCATGCCCTTCTGGGTAGCTCCCAGTTGCCTCCCTGGGCATGACAATGTTCCTGTGGTGCACATGAAGAATTTGCTGGGGGAAACAGTCTGGCTTATTCCTGCTTCTGGTAAAGGCAAACCCACTTGTGGGATTGCTTTTGCTCACCCGGATATACTTGGTGGGTAATGCAGGAAGATGGGGAAGTCTGATGTATACCTCAAGGGGATTTGATTTCAGGGGAAAACTGCCACTGAACTCAATTGTATGCTGTTGCCTGCTATGTAGCACTTTTATAGCCCACCAGCTAGATGTCTTCAGGTCACCAGCAGGTGGCCCTGACTTCCCTCCAACCATCATCCCAACAAAGAATGAACTTTGATGAAACCAGATGAGTTCTGTGGTAAAGGAACAATCAGCGTCAGCAGGCAACGATCCAACACTGCACACAGCCTCTCCTGCTCTGAAAGACTGTTACAAGGGATGGAGCCCGACGTCATGGAGCGGATGGACTCAGCAGCTTTATAGGGATTGTTCCATGCACTAAGGAATGATCTCTCTCTCTCTTTTTGTGTGTATGTATATATATATGTATATATACGTGAAAGAGCGATGGTATATTGAAAATGTGGCATCTGAGCATGACGTGAATGGTATGGAATAAGGGGTGGATACTGTCCTGGGTTCAGCAGTAGCAGTCATTTTTTTCTCCTTCTTAGTAGCTGGTGCAGCGCTGTGTTTTGACTTTCGGCCTGGGAACAGCGCTGATAACACCGATTGTTTTTAGCTGTTGCTCAGAAATGTTTACTCTGACCGAGGACTTTCTGAGTCTAATGCTCTGCCAGGGAAGGGGGGGAAGCCAGGAGGAAGCAGAGACAGGAAACCTGACCCAAACTAGCCAAAGAGGTATTCCATACCACAGCACATCATGTGCAGTATATAAACTGGGGGCTGTTACCCGGAAGGGTTAGATCACTGCTTGGTTGGGCTGGGTATCGTTTGGAGGGTGGTGAGCAGTTGTATTCTCTTCCCTTGTGATTTCCCTTATCATTATTATTGGTGATTGCCCTTAGTCATCGTGTTTGTAGTAAGCGTGGGTAAAGCCCTTCCCAAAACTTCATTTGCGAAGCCAAGCCTTCAATCAATCAATCAATCAATCAATCAATCAATCAATTATTATTTGGTGGTAGCAGTAGTGGTCTTGTTATACCTTAGTTATTGGACTGTTCTTATCTCAACCCATGGGAGATACATTCTTTTGATTCTCCTCCCCATCCCTCTGGGATCGGGGGGGAGGAAAGAGGGGGAGCAAGCTAGTGGCTGTGTGGTTCTGGGTTGCCAACTGGGCTTCAACCACGACAAGTATCTATACAAAACACATCCCAATTTCCAAATTGATGCTAGCAATATGTAGTTAAATTCATTATAATACATAAATCTGGTATAACTCCTTATATCCAGTGCAGCAGGCAAAGCAACTTAAAGAACAAAAAATATTGAAGAGGATAAAAACAAAACATCGCTTTATCTTGCAATTATTACTCAATAATGAGAAATTAGTAAACATGCAGCACCAAAACAAAAGAAGTAGCGATTTTGCTGAAGCAACTACATAAGTTTATGTGCATAAATGGCCATCCTCCCTAGATCACTTATTGAAATCAGTCTTATAGTGCAGATTCTTTTAAAGGAGATACTGCTCAACAGATGGGCTGGAGAGAGAATTGACAATTTTTTGAATAGAATTTCTCCATACTGAAGCCAGTTTCCACATTTCAAATATGATACTTTTATAAGGAATTGTTTAATCCCTAGATCCCTCAGGCAGCACCAGTCTCACCTCCTTTCTAAGAGATCTGTGGTGTTAATGAGGAAGAAGAGTTTCAAAATGGGGATTTCTCTGCAGAAACGCAGGGGGGTTTTCCAGCTAAATGAAAATGTCTGATAATTTCTGCACCTCAAGAGCTGAGACTTTGTGTGTGTGGGAGGACCTGTGAGGATGTTTGATTCTACTAACAAGGCAAAGTACTTTATGCTGTTGTGATCTCCCAAATTCTTTGCTAATGGTTTGTCATCTCTGTGGGAGGGAGTGGAATAACGACCCTTTCCTGCACTTTGATATGTCAGCCTCTGGTTTTGTAAATGCCAATAGTGCAAGCAAAACTAGCATCATCTGATGACCCTGTACTTCCTTGGACTCTGCTTCTTTTCCACACTGGGAACAACCAAGATGGCTTTGGGAAGAGAAGGCACCTTGCTTCAGATTCTCCCCCGCCTTGTACCATGCAGTCACTGCCAGACATGGGAGAGTGCCCATTGGGCTGTCAGAAGAAACTGGGTTTGCTCCTGTTTTGCACGTGTTGGAATGACTGCCTGCGATGGGGAAGCCAGAAAATAGGTACTCCTGGCCCTTCAGTTCAGGCCATTAGTCCAAACTGCTTTTAGCTCTCGTGAGTTCTGCTGGCCAAAAACCTCTAAAATCAGTTCCATGGCATTGTGACAAACAAAATGTGCTGTACAGCTCAATACAGTCAAAATAAAATCTGTTAGTGCTGCTGTGTTTGGGACCCATTCTTTTGTTTGGGCTGATTTCTTCTCACGGTGCTCCCCAGGCTGCTGGTACTTGCTGCCTCTCCCCTTGAAGGAGGTACACTAGGGATTTCATATTCCTTGTCACAAATCAGAAGGAAGGGTAGGAAACGCAGCAACCTGTGCTATGGCCTCCGACCCAGAGCCCCAACATGCTCTTCCCAGCAAACATGAAGCTGCCTGGGACGCTAGCCTCTTGCAGCCTCGCCCGTAATGACCCAAAAAGGGATTTTTCTTTTCCAGGGAAGGACTCGGACAGGATGCAACAGCTCTTCACTGGCAAGTTTATACCAGATTTTGTCTGATATTTCTACAGTTGTGTTTTGCTCTGCAGAAAGACAGATAGGGACCGTCGTCTTAGATTGATGTGCCAAGCTAGATGTTGGAAAGTCACAGTTCGTGGTGGAGCTGGAAGGAATCTTCTAGAAAGCCTGTCATGAATTTCAAGCACCTAGAGACCTTGTGGTTAAGCAGATGGTCTGGTAAACTGCTACAACAGTGTTCACAGCATTGACATTAGACAGGTGCTGCAGAAACCCTACAGCAGCCTTCCAAATACTTCAAGGGGCTGACAAGAAACCTGAAGCTGTGACTGCCCCATCCACGGCAGTGTTCAAGGGCAGGTTGGACAACGCGGCTTGGAGCATTCTTCACCAGTGGAAGTTGCAGGTAAGGCTGCCCTGGAAAGGGGTTCTACCTGAAGAACCCACGCCCAGGCTGGGGATGTGCTGCAGGGTTAGGAGTTGTCAGGGTTTGGGTTAGGGTTAGGGTTGTGACTGGGGATAGGGTTAGGGTTAGGGTAGGGTTAGGGTAGGGTTAGGGTTAGGGTTAGGGTTAGGGTTATCCAATATCTGATTGGATATCTGGATATCCAATATCTGATTCACCCTTTCAGATCTGGGGATGGGGTTTATGTTAAGAATTTTTCCAGAGATCCTCTAAAGTAGAAGTGGAGCGGACCGTACCAGAGATTACTGACATCCTTTACAGCAGTGAAGTTAAAGGAACAAGCTGCTTGAATAAATTACTCAAGAATAAAGAAAGCACCAGAGCCAGAGAAGACATGGCAGGTCTAACCTTCACGACCCTTGCTTATGAAATCGCATAATTTGGACTCGTATGATAAATGGAGCTTGGGGCCAGAACATATACCAGGAATTAGTGCAGAATTTAACTAAGATTTTCAGTCGTAGAGACTGATGGGTGTGTGCAGAGTTGCCTAAATCAGGAAAAGGCCTGGATATCCCATTAATTGGAGTTCCAATTCCTAACACTGTATCATGGACAAATTTGTGGGTGAACACTAGCAATCTGTACTCAAACGAAAGGTTAAAATTTGGAATAGATAATCCGAATGCAAAAAGAGCCAGGTTTGAATGTTGTTGCTGGGCATCTTCAGCACACAGTGAGATTTGAAGGGTGACACACACATTGCAGTCTCTCCTCACTTTCCTACCTCAAAGTGCTTTTGAATACACCTTCTCCACTACCTGCTATCAGCAAAGTACAGCAGAGTAAAGCACGAATGTTTGAACTCTGCTCCCACAGGAAAAGAGTCAGGCTTGAAAGTTGTTGCTGGGCATGCTCAGCACACAGGGAGCATTGCAGTGGTGACACACACTTTGCTGTCTCTCCTCATTTTCCTTCTCAAAGTGCATTTGAATCCAACTTCTCCGGTGCCTGCTCTCAGCTGAGCACAGCAGAGCAAAGCAGGAACGTTTGAACTCTGCTTCCACAGCCAAAAAGCCAGGAGTGAATGATTCTGCTGGCCATCTTCAACACCCAGTGAGCTTTGAAGGGTGACACGCTGTTTTCTGTCTCTCCTCTGTTTCCTACCCCAAAGTGCTTTTGAATCCATCTTCTCCACTGCCTGCTATCAGCAAAGCACAGCAGAGTAAAGCACGAACGTTTGAACACTGCTCCCACAGCAAAAGAGACAGGTTTGAAAGTTGTTGCTGGGCATCTTCAGCACACAGTGAGCTTTGAAGTGTGGCACACGCACTGTTGTCTCTCCTCACTTTCCTACCTCAAAGTGCATTTGAATCCAACTTCTCCGGAGCCTGTTCACAGCTGAGCAGAGCAGCGTAAAGCACGACAGTTTGAATTCTGCTGCGACAGGAAAAGAGCCAGGAGTGAATGATTCTACTGGGCATCTTCAGCACGCAGTGAGCTTTGAACTGTGACAAAGACTTTGCTGTCTCCCCTCACTTTCCTTCCTCAAAAAGTGCTTTTGAAAATAACTTCCCCGGTGCCTGCTCTCGCCTGAGCACAGCAGAGTAAAGCTCGAACGTTTGAACTCTGCTCCCACACCCAAACAGCCACGAGTGAAAGTTGTTGCTGGCCGTCATCAGCACACAGTGAGCTTTGAAGTATGACACACACATTGCTTCCTCTCCTCACTTTTCTGAATCAAAGTGCATTTGAATCCAACTTCTCCGGCGCCTGCTCTCGGCTGAGCACAGCAGAGTAAAGCACGAACGTTTGAACTCTGCTCCTACAGCAAAAGAGCCAGGAGTGAAAGATCTCTCTTGCCATCTTCAGCTCCCAGTGGGCTTTGAAGTGTGACAGTTTGCTGTCTCTCCTCATTTTCCTCCTCAAAGTGCATTTGAATCCAACTTCTCCGGTGCCTGCTCTCAGCTGAGCACAGCAGAGTAAAGCACGAACGTTTGAACTCTGCTCCCACACCCAAACAGCCACGAGTGACAGTTGTTGCTTGCTATCTTCAGCACCCAGTGAGCTTTTCAGTGCTGACACAAACATTGTTGTCTCTCCTCACTTTCCTAACTCAAAGTGCATTTGAATCCAAGTTCTCCGGTGCCTACTCTCGGCTGAGCAGAGCAGAGTAAATCACGAACGTTTGAACTCTGCTCCCACAGCCAAAGAGCCAGGAGTGAAAGATGCTGCTGGGCCTCTTTAGCACACGGTGAGCCTTTCAAGGTTGACACACACATTGCTGTCTCTCCTCACTTTCCTTCCTCAAAGTGCATTTGAATCCAACTTCTCCGGTGCCTGCTGTCGGCTGATCACTGCAGAGGAGAGCACAAACGTTTGAACTCTGCTCCCAAAGACAAAGAGTGCAATATGTTGCTGGGCATCTTCAGCACCCAGTGAGCTTTGAAGGGTGAGCACAAGTGACACACCTCACACATCACCTCAAAGTGCATTTGAATCCAACATCTCCAGTGACGGCTCTCGGCTGAGCACAGCAGAGCAAAGCAGGAACTTTTGAACTCTGCACCCACAGAAAAAGAGCCAGGCTTGAAAGTTGTTGCTGGGCATCTTCAGCACACAAGATCTTCGAAGAGTCACACACATATTGCTGTCTCTCCTCATTTTCCTTCCGCAAAGTGCATTTGAATCCAAATTCTCCAGTGCCTGCTCTCAGCTGAGCACAGCAGAGCAAAGCAGGAACGTTTGAACTCTGCTCCCACAGCCAAAGAGCCAGGTGCGAATGATCCTGCTAGGCAGCTTCATTCAGTGAGCTTCGCAAGGGTGAAACACACATTGCTGTATCTCCTCACTTGCCTACCTCAAAGTGCATTTGAATCCCCCCCGAAGAGAGAGAGCATGCCCTTCTGGGTAGCTCCCAGTTGCCTCCCTGGGCATGACAATGTTCCTGTGGTGCACATGAAGAATTTGCTGGGGGAAACAGTCTGGCTTATTCCTGCTTCTGGTAAAGGCAAACCCACTTGTGGGATTGCTTTTGCTCACCCGGATATACTTGGTGGGTAATGCAGGAAGATGGGGAAGTCTGATGTATACCTCAAGGGGATTTGATTTCAGGGGAAAACTGCCACTGAACTCAATTGTATGCTGTTGCCTGCTATGTAGCACTTTTATAGCCCACCAGCTAGATGTCTTCAGGTCACCAGCAGGTGGCCCTGACTTCCCTCCAACCATCATCCCAACAAAGAATGAACTTTGATGAAACCAGATGAGTTCTGTGGTAAAGGAACAATCAGCGTCAGCAGGCAACGATCCAACACTGCACACAGCCTCTCCTGCTCTGAAAGACTGTTACAAGGGATGGAACCCGACGTCATGGAGCGGATGGACTCAGCAGCTTTATAGGGATTGTTCCATGCACTAAGGAATGATCTCTCTCTCTCTTTTTGTGTGTATGTATATATATATGTATATATACGTGAAAGAGCGATGGTATATTGAAAATGTGGCATCTGAGCATGACGTGAATGGTATGGAATAAGGGGTGGATACTGTCCTGGGTTCAGCAGTAGCAGTCATTTTTTTCTCCTTCTTAGTAGCTGGTGCAGCGCTGTGTTTTGACTTTCGGCCTGGGAACAGCGCTGATAACACCGATTGTTTTTAGCTGTTGCTCAGAAATGTTTACTCTGACCGAGGACTTTCTGAGTCTAATGCTCTGCCAGGGAAGGGGGGGAAGCCAGGAGGAAGCAGAGACAGGAAACCTGACCCAAACTAGCCAAAGAGGTATTCCATACCACAGCACATCATGTGCAGTATATAAACTGGGGGCTGTTACCCGGAAGGGTTAGATCACTGCTTGGTTGGGCTGGGTATCGTTTGGAGGGTGGTGAGCAGTTGTATTCTCTTCCCTTGTGATTTCCCTTATCATTATTATTGGTGATTGCCCTTAGTCATCGTGTTTGTAGTAAGCGTGGGTAAAGCCCTTCCCAAAACTTCATTTGCGAAGCCAAGCCTTCAATCAATCAATCAATCAATCAATCAATCAATCAATTATTATTTGGTGGTAGCAGTAGTGGTCTTGTTATACCTTAGTTATTGGACTGTTCTTATCTCAACCCATGGGAGATACATTCTTTTGATTCTCCTCCCCATCCCTCTGGGATCGGGGGGGAGGAAAGAGGGGGAGCAAGCTAGTGGCTGTGTGGTTCTGGGTTGCCAACTGGGCTTCAACCACGACAAGTATCTATACAAAACACATCCCAATTTCCAAATTGATGCTAGCAATATGTAGTTAAATTCATTATAATACATAAATCTGGTATAACTCCTTATATCCAGTGCAGCAGGCAAAGCAACTTAAAGAACAAAAAATATTGAAGAGGATAAAAACAAAACATCGCTTTATCTTGCAATTATTACTCAATAATGAGAAATTAGTAAACATGCAGCACCAAAACAAAAGAAGTAGCGATTTTGCTGAAGCAACTACATAAGTTTATGTGCATAAATGGCCATCCTCCCTAGATCACTTATTGAAATCAGTCTTATAGTGCAGATTCTTTTAAAGGAGATACTGCTCAACAGATGGGCTGGAGAGAGAATTGACAATTTTTTGAATAGAATTTCTCCATACTGAAGCCAGTTTCCACATTTCAAATATGATACTTTTATAAGGAATTGTTTAATCCCTAGATCCCTCAGGCAGCACCAGTCTCACCTCCTTTCTAAGAGATCTGTGGTGTTAATGAGGAAGAAGAGTTTCAAAATGGGGATTTCTCTGCAGAAACGCAGGGGGGTTTTCCAGCTAAATGAAAATGTCTGATAATTTCTGCACCTCAAGAGCTGAGACTTTGTGTGTGTGGGAGGACCTGTGAGGATGTTTGATTCTACTAACAAGGCAAAGTACTTTATGCTGTTGTGATCTCCCAAATTCTTTGCTAATGGTTTGTCATCTCTGTGGGAGGGAGTGGAATAACGACCCTTTCCTGCACTTTGATATGTCAGCCTCTGGTTTTGTAAATGCCAATAGTGCAAGCAAAACTAGCATCATCTGATGACCCTGTACTTCCTTGGACTCTGCTTCTTTTCCACACTGGGAACAACCAAGATGGCTTTGGGAAGAGAAGGCACCTTGCTTCAGATTCTCCCCCGCCTTGTACCATGCAGTCACTGCCAGACATGGGAGAGTGCCCATTGGGCTGTCAGAAGAAACTGGGTTTGCTCCTGTTTTGCACGTGTTGGAATGACTGCCTGCGATGGGGAAGCCAGAAAATAGGTACTCCTGGCCCTTCAGTTCAGGCCATTAGTCCAAACTGCTTTTAGCTCTCGTGAGTTCTGCTGGCCAAAAACCTCTAAAATCAGTTCCATGGCATTGTGACAAACAAAATGTGCTGTACAGCTCAATACAGTCAAAATAAAATCTGTTAGTGCTGCTGTGTTTGGGACCCATTCTTTTGTTTGGGCTGATTTCTTCTCACGGTGCTCCCCAGGCTGCTGGTACTTGCTGCCTCTCCCCTTGAAGGAGGTACACTAGGGATTTCATATTCCTTGTCACAAATCAGAAGGAAGGGTAGGAAACGCAGCAACCTGTGCTATGGCCTCCGACCCAGAGCCCCAACATGCTCTTCCCAGCAAACATGAAGCTGCCTGGGACGCTAGCCTCTTGCAGCCTCGCCCGTAATGACCCAAAAAGGGATTTTTCTTTTCCAGGGAAGGACTCGGACAGGATGCAACAGCTCTTCACTGGCAAGTTTATACCAGATTTTGTCTGATATTTCTACAGTTGTGTTTTGCTCTGCAGAAAGACAGATAGGGACCGTCGTCTTAGATTGATGTGCCAAGCTAGATGTTGGAAAGTCACAGTTCGTGGTGGAGCTGGAAGGAATCTTCTAGAAAGCCTGTCATGAATTTCAAGCACCTAGAGACCTTGTGGTTAAGCAGATGGTCTGGTAAACTGCTACAACAGTGTTCACAGCATTGACATTAGACAGGTGCTGCAGAAACCCTACAGCAGCCTTCCAAATACTTCAAGGGGCTGACAAGAAACCTGAAGCTGTGACTGCCCCATCCACGGCAGTGTTCAAGGGCAGGTTGGACAACGCGGCTTGGAGCATTCTTCACCAGTGGAAGTTGCAGGTAAGGCTGCCCTGGAAAGGGGTTCTACCTGAAGAACCCACGCCCAGGCTGGGGATGTGCTGCAGGGTTAGGAGTTGTCAGGGTTTGGGTTAGGGTTAGGGTTGTGACTGGGGATAGGGTTAGGGTTAGGGTAGGGTTAGGGTAGGGTTAGGGTTAGGGTTAGGGTTAGGGTTATCCAATATCTGATTGGATATCTGGATATCCAATATCTGATTCACCCTTTCAGATCTGGGGATGGGGTTTATGTTAAGAATTTTTCCAGAGATCCTCTAAAGTAGAAGTGGAGCGGACCGTACCAGAGATTACTGACATCCTTTACAGCAGTGAAGTTAAAGGAACAAGCTGCTTGAATAAATTACTCAAGAATAAAGAAAGCACCAGAGCCAGAGAAGACATGGCAGGTCTAACCTTCACGACCCTTGCTTATGAAATCGCATAATTTGGACTCGTATGATAAATGGAGCTTGGGGCCAGAACATATACCAGGAATTAGTGCAGAATTTAACTAAGATTTTCAGTCGTAGAGACTGATGGGTGTGTGCAGAGTTGCCTAAATCAGGAAAAGGCCTGGATATCCCATTAATTGGAGTTCCAATTCCTAACACTGTATCATGGACAAATTTGTGGGTGAACACTAGCAATCTGTACTCAAACGAAAGGTTAAAATTTGGAATAGATAATCCGAATGCAAAAAGAGCCAGGTTTGAATGTTGTTGCTGGGCATCTTCAGCACACAGTGAGATTTGAAGGGTGACACACACATTGCAGTCTCTCCTCACTTTCCTACCTCAAAGTGCTTTTGAATACACCTTCTCCACTACCTGCTATCAGCAAAGTACAGCAGAGTAAAGCACGAATGTTTGAACTCTGCTCCCACAGGAAAAGAGTCAGGCTTGAAAGTTGTTGCTGGGCATGCTCAGCACACAGGGAGCATTGCAGTGGTGACACACACTTTGCTGTCTCTCCTCATTTTCCTTCTCAAAGTGCATTTGAATCCAACTTCTCCGGTGCCTGCTCTCAGCTGAGCACAGCAGAGCAAAGCAGGAACGTTTGAACTCTGCTTCCACAGCCAAAAAGCCAGGAGTGAATGATTCTGCTGGCCATCTTCAACACCCAGTGAGCTTTGAAGGGTGACACGCTGTTTTCTGTCTCTCCTCTGTTTCCTACCCCAAAGTGCTTTTGAATCCATCTTCTCCACTGCCTGCTATCAGCAAAGCACAGCAGAGTAAAGCACGAACGTTTGAACACTGCTCCCACAGCAAAAGAGACAGGTTTGAAAGTTGTTGCTGGGCATCTTCAGCACACAGTGAGCTTTGAAGTGTGGCACACGCACTGTTGTCTCTCCTCACTTTCCTACCTCAAAGTGCATTTGAATCCAACTTCTCCGGAGCCTGTTCACAGCTGAGCAGAGCAGCGTAAAGCACGACAGTTTGAATTCTGCTGCGACAGGAAAAGAGCCAGGAGTGAATGATTCTACTGGGCATCTTCAGCACGCAGTGAGCTTTGAACTGTGACAAAGACTTTGCTGTCTCCCCTCACTTTCCTTCCTCAAAAAGTGCTTTTGAAAATAACTTCCCCGGTGCCTGCTCTCGCCTGAGCACAGCAGAGTAAAGCTCGAACGTTTGAACTCTGCTCCCACACCCAAACAGCCACGAGTGAAAGTTGTTGCTGGCCGTCATCAGCACACAGTGAGCTTTGAAGTATGACACACACATTGCTTCCTCTCCTCACTTTTCTGAATCAAAGTGCATTTGAATCCAACTTCTCCGGCGCCTGCTCTCGGCTGAGCACAGCAGAGTAAAGCACGAACGTTTGAACTCTGCTCCTACAGCAAAAGAGCCAGGAGTGAAAGATCTCTCTTGCCATCTTCAGCTCCCAGTGGGCTTTGAAGTGTGACAGTTTGCTGTCTCTCCTCATTTTCCTCCTCAAAGTGCATTTGAATCCAACTTCTCCGGTGCCTGCTCTCAGCTGAGCACAGCAGAGTAAAGCACGAACGTTTGAACTCTGCTCCCACACCCAAACAGCCACGAGTGACAGTTGTTGCTTGCTATCTTCAGCACCCAGTGAGCTTTTCAGTGCTGACACAAACATTGTTGTCTCTCCTCACTTTCCTAACTCAAAGTGCATTTGAATCCAAGTTCTCCGGTGCCTACTCTCGGCTGAGCAGAGCAGAGTAAATCACGAACGTTTGAACTCTGCTCCCACAGCCAAAGAGCCAGGAGTGAAAGATGCTGCTGGGCCTCTTTAGCACACGGTGAGCCTTTCAAGGTTGACACACACATTGCTGTCTCTCCTCACTTTCCTTCCTCAAAGTGCATTTGAATCCAACTTCTCCGGTGCCTGCTGTCGGCTGATCACTGCAGAGGAGAGCACAAACGTTTGAACTCTGCTCCCAAAGACAAAGAGTGCAATATGTTGCTGGGCATCTTCAGCACCCAGTGAGCTTTGAAGGGTGAGCACAAGTGACACACCTCACACATCACCTCAAAGTGCATTTGAATCCAACATCTCCAGTGACGGCTCTCGGCTGAGCACAGCAGAGCAAAGCAGGAACTTTTGAACTCTGCACCCACAGAAAAAGAGCCAGGCTTGAAAGTTGTTGCTGGGCATCTTCAGCACACAAGATCTTCGAAGAGTCACACACATATTGCTGTCTCTCCTCATTTTCCTTCCGCAAAGTGCATTTGAATCCAAATTCTCCAGTGCCTGCTCTCAGCTGAGCACAGCAGAGCAAAGCAGGAACGTTTGAACTCTGCTCCCACAGCCAAAGAGCCAGGTGCGAATGATCCTGCTAGGCAGCTTCATTCAGTGAGCTTCGCAAGGGTGAAACACACATTGCTGTATCTCCTCACTTGCCTACCTCAAAGTGCATTTGAATCCCCCCCGAAGAGAGAGAGCATGCCCTTCTGGGTAGCTCCCAGTTGCCTCCCTGGGCATGACAATGTTCCTGTGGTGCACATGAAGAATTTGCTGGGGGAAACAGTATGGCTTATTCCTGCTTCTGGTAAAGGCAAACCCACTTGTGGGATTGCTTTTGCTCACCCGGATATACTTGGTGGGTAATGCAGGAAGATGGGGAAGTCTGATGTATACCTCAAGGGGATTTGATTTCAGGGGAAAACTGCCACTGAACTCAATTGTATGCTGTTGCCTGCTATGTAGCACTTTTATAGCCCACCAGCTAGATGTCTTCAGGTCACCAGCAGGTGGCCCTGACTTCCCTCCAACCATCATCCCAACAAAGAATGAACTTTGATGAAACCAGATGAGTTCTGTGGTAAAGGAACAATCAGCGTCAGCAGGCAACGATCCAACACTGCACACAGCCTCTCCTGCTCTGAAAGACTGTTACAAGGGATGGAACCCGACGTCATGGAGCGGATGGACTCAGCAGCTTTATAGGGATTGTTCCATGCACTAAGGAATGATCTCTCTCTCTCTTTTTGTGTGTATGTATATATATATGTATATATACGTGAAAGAGCGATGGTATATTGAAAATGTGGCATCTGAGCATGACGTGAATGGTATGGAATAAGGGGTGGATACTGTCCTGGGTTCAGCAGTAGCAGTCATTTTTTTCTCCTTCTTAGTAGCTGGTGCAGCGCTGTGTTTTGACTTTCGGCCTGGGAACAGCGCTGATAACACCGATTGTTTTTAGCTGTTGCTCAGAAATGTTTACTCTGACCGAGGACTTTCTGAGTCTAATGCTCTGCCAGGGAAGGGGGGGAAGCCAGGAGGAAGCAGAGACAGGAAACCTGACCCAAACTAGCCAAAGAGGTATTCCATACCACAGCACATCATGTGCAGTATATAAACTGGGGGCTGTTACCCGGAAGGGTTAGATCACTGCTTGGTTGGGCTGGGTATCGTTTGGAGGGTGGTGAGCAGTTGTATTCTCTTCCCTTGTGATTTCCCTTATCATTATTATTGGTGATTGCCCTTAGTCATCGTGTTTGTAGTAAGCGTGGGTAAAGCCCTTCCCAAAACTTCATTTGCGAAGCCAAGCCTTCAATCAATCAATCAATCAATCAATCAATCAATCAATTATTATTTGGTGGTAGCAGTAGTGGTCTTGTTATACCTTAGTTATTGGACTGTTCTTATCTCAACCCATGGGAGATACATTCTTTTGATTCTCCTCCCCATCCCTCTGGGATCGGGGGGGAGGAAAGAGGGGGAGCAAGCTAGTGGCTGTGTGGTTCTGGGTTGCCAACTGGGCTTCAACCACGACAAGTATCTATACAAAACACATCCCAATTTCCAAATTGATGCTAGCAATATGTAGTTAAATTCATTATAATACATAAATCTGGTATAACTCCTTATATCCAGTGCAGCAGGCAAAGCAACTTAAAGAACAAAAAATATTGAAGAGGATAAAAACAAAACATCGCTTTATCTTGCAATTATTACTCAATAATGAGAAATTAGTAAACATGCAGCACCAAAACAAAAGAAGTAGCGATTTTGCTGAAGCAACTACATAAGTTTATGTGCATAAATGGCCATCCTCCCTAGATCACTTATTGAAATCAGTCTTATAGTGCAGATTCTTTTAAAGGAGATACTGCTCAACAGATGGGCTGGAGAGAGAATTGACAATTTTTTGAATAGAATTTCTCCATACTGAAGCCAGTTTCCACATTTCAAATATGATACTTTTATAAGGAATTGTTTAATCCCTAGATCCCTCAGGCAGCACCAGTCTCACCTCCTTTCTAAGAGATCTGTGGTGTTAATGAGGAAGAAGAGTTTCAAAATGGGGATTTCTCTGCAGAAACGCAGGGGGGTTTTCCAGCTAAATGAAAATGTCTGATAATTTCTGCACCTCAAGAGCTGAGACTTTGTGTGTGTGGGAGGACCTGTGAGGATGTTTGATTCTACTAACAAGGCAAAGTACTTTATGCTGTTGTGATCTCCCAAATTCTTTGCTAATGGTTTGTCATCTCTGTGGGAGGGAGTGGAATAACGACCCTTTCCTGCACTTTGATATGTCAGCCTCTGGTTTTGTAAATGCCAATAGTGCAAGCAAAACTAGCATCATCTGATGACCCTGTACTTCCTTGGACTCTGCTTCTTTTCCACACTGGGAACAACCAAGATGGCTTTGGGAAGAGAAGGCACCTTGCTTCAGATTCTCCCCCGCCTTGTACCATGCAGTCACTGCCAGACATGGGAGAGTGCCCATTGGGCTGTCAGAAGAAACTGGGTTTGCTCCTGTTTTGCACGTGTTGGAATGACTGCCTGCGATGGGGAAGCCAGAAAATAGGTACTCCTGGCCCTTCAGTTCAGGCCATTAGTCCAAACTGCTTTTAGCTCTCGTGAGTTCTGCTGGCCAAAAACCTCTAAAATCAGTTCCATGGCATTGTGACAAACAAAATGTGCTGTACAGCTCAATACAGTCAAAATAAAATCTGTTAGTGCTGCTGTGTTTGGGACCCATTCTTTTGTTTGGGCTGATTTCTTCTCACGGTGCTCCCCAGGCTGCTGGTACTTGCTGCCTCTCCCCTTGAAGGAGGTACACTAGGGATTTCATATTCCTTGTCACAAATCAGAAGGAAGGGTAGGAAACGCAGCAACCTGTGCTATGGCCTCCGACCCAGAGCCCCAACATGCTCTTCCCAGCAAACATGAAGCTGCCTGGGACGCTAGCCTCTTGCAGCCTCGCCCGTAATGACCCAAAAAGGGATTTTTCTTTTCCAGGGAAGGACTCGGACAGGATGCAACAGCTCTTCACTGGCAAGTTTATACCAGATTTTGTCTGATATTTCTACAGTTGTGTTTTGCTCTGCAGAAAGACAGATAGGGACCGTCGTCTTAGATTGATGTGCCAAGCTAGATGTTGGAAAGTCACAGTTCGTGGTGGAGCTGGAAGGAATCTTCTAGAAAGCCTGTCATGAATTTCAAGCACCTAGAGACCTTGTGGTTAAGCAGATGGTCTGGTAAACTGCTACAACAGTGTTCACAGCATTGACATTAGACAGGTGCTGCAGAAACCCTACAGCAGCCTTCCAAATACTTCAAGGGGCTGACAAGAAACCTGAAGCTGTGACTGCCGCATCCACGGCAGTGTTCAAGGGCAGGTTGGACAACGCGGCTTGGAGCATTCTTCACCAGTGGAAGTTGCAGGTAAGGCTGCCCTGGAAAAGGGTTCTACCTGAAGAACCCACGCCCAGGCTGGGGATGTGCTGCAGGGTTAGGAGTTGTTAGGGTTTGGGTTAGGGTTAGGGTTGTGACTGGGGATAGGGTTAGGGTTAGGGTAGGGTTAGGGTAGGGTTAGGGTTAGGGTTAGGGTTAGGGTTATCCAATATCTGATTGGATATCTGGATATCCAATATCTGATTCACCCTTTCAGATCTGGAGATGGGGTTTATGTTAAGAATTTTTCCAGAGATCCTCTAAAGTAGAAGTGGAGCGGACCGTACCAGAGATTACTGACATCCTTTACAGCAGTGAAGTTAAAGGAACAAGCTGCTTGAATAAATTACTCAAGAATAAAGAAAGCACCAGAGCCAGAGAAGACATGGCAGGTCTAACCTTCACGACCCTTGCTTATGAAATCGCATAATTTGGACTCGTATGATAAATGGAGCTTGGGGCCAGAACATATACCAGGAATTAGTGCAGAATTTAACTAAGATTTTCAGTCGTAGAGACTGATGGGTGTGTGCAGAGTTGCCTAAATCAGGAAAAGGCCTGGATATCCCATTAATTGGAGTTCCAATTCCTAACACTGTATCATGGACAAATTTGTGGGTGAACACTAGCAATCTGTACTCAAACGAAAGGTTAAAATTTGGAATAGATAATCCGAATGCAAAAAGAGCCAGGTTTGAATGTTGTTGCTGGGCATCTTCAGCACACAGTGAGATTTGAAGGGTGACACACACATTGCAGTCTCTCCTCACTTTCCTACCTCAAAGTGCTTTTGAATACACCTTCTCCACTACCTGCTATCAGCAAAGTACAGCAGAGTAAAGCACGAATGTTTGAACTCTGCTCCCACAGGAAAAGAGTCAGGCTTGAAAGTTGTTGCTGGGCATGCTCAGCACACAGGGAGCATTGCAGTGGTGACACACACTTTGCTGTCTCTCCTCATTTTCCTTCTCAAAGTGCATTTGAATCCAACTTCTCCGGTGCCTGCTCTCAGCTGAGCACAGCAGAGCAAAGCAGGAACGTTTGAACTCTGCTTCCACAGCCAAAAAGCCAGGAGTGAATGATTCTGCTGGCCATCTTCAACACCCAGTGAGCTTTGAAGGGTGACACGCTGTTTTCTGTCTCTCCTCTGTTTCCTACCCCAAAGTGCTTTTGAATCCATCTTCTCCACTGCCTGCTATCAGCAAAGCACAGCAGAGTAAAGCACGAACGTTTGAACACTGCTCCCACAGCAAAAGAGACAGGTTTGAAAGTTGTTGCTGGGCATCTTCAGCACACAGTGAGCTTTGAAGTGTGGCACACGCACTGTTGTCTCTCCTCACTTTCCTACCTCAAAGTGCATTTGAATCCAACTTCTCCGGAGCCTGTTCACAGCTGAGCAGAGCAGCGTAAAGCACGACAGTTTGAATTCTGCTGCGACAGGAAAAGAGCCAGGAGTGAATGATTCTACTGGGCATCTTCAGCACGCAGTGAGCTTTGAACTGTGACAAAGACTTTGCTGTCTCCCCTCACTTTCCTTCCTCAAAAAGTGCTTTTGAAAATAACTTCCCCGGTGCCTGCTCTCGCCTGAGCACAGCAGAGTAAAGCTCGAACGTTTGAAATCTGCTCCCACACCCAAACAGCCACGAGTGAAAGTTGTTGCTGGCCGTCATCAGCACACAGTGAGCTTTGAAGTATGACACACACATTGCTTCCTCTCCTCACTTTTCTGAATCAAAGTGCATTTGAATCCAACTTCTCCGGCGCCTGCTCTCGGCTGAGCACAGCAGAGTAAAGCACGAACGTTTGAACTCTGCTCCTACAGCAAAAGAGCCAGGAGTGAAAGATCTCTCTTGCCATCTTCAGCTCCCAGTGGGCTTTGAAGTGTGACAGTTTGCTGTCTCTCCTCATTTTCCTCCTCAAAGTGCATTTGAATCCAACTTCTCCGGTGCCTGCTCTCAGCTGAGCACAGCAGAGTAAAGCACGAACGTTTGAACTCTGCTCCCACACCCAAACAGCCACGAGTGACAGTTGTTGCTTGCTATCTTCAGCACCCAGTGAGCTTTTCAGTGCTGACACAAACATTGTTGTCTCTCCTCACTTTCCTAACTCAAAGTGCATTTGAATCCAAGTTCTCCGGTGCCTACTCTCGGCTGAGCAGAGCAGAGTAAATCACGAACGTTTGAACTCTGCTCCCACAGCCAAAGAGCCAGGAGTGAAAGATGCTGCTGGGCCTCTTTAGCACACGGTGAGCCTTTCAAGGTTGACACACACATTGCTGTCTCTCCTCACTTTCCTTCCTCAAAGTGCATTTGAATCCAACTTCTCCGGTGCCTGCTGTCGGCTGATCACTGCAGAGGAGAGCACAAACGTTTGAACTCTGCTCCCAAAGACAAAGAGTGCAATATGTTGCTGGGCATCTTCAGCACCCAGTGAGCTTTGAAGGGTGAGCACAAGTGACACACCTCACACATCACCTCAAAGTGCATTTGAATCCAACATCTCCAGTGACGGCTCTCGGCTGAGCACAGCAGAGCAAAGCAGGAACTTTTGAACTCTGCACCCACAGAAAAAGAGCCAGGCTTGAAAGTTGTTGCTGGGCATCTTCAGCACACAAGATCTTCGAAGAGTCACACACATATTGCTGTCTCTCCTCATTTTCCTTCCGCAAAGTGCATTTGAATCCAAATTCTCCAGTGCCTGCTCTCAGCTGAGCACAGCAGAGCAAAGCAGGAACGTTTGAACTCTGCTCCCACAGCCAAAGAGCCAGGTGCGAATGATCCTGCTAGGCAGCTTCATTCAGTGAGCTTCGCAAGGGTGAAACACACATTGCTGTATCTCCTCACTTGCCTACCTCAAAGTGCATTTGAATCCCCCCCGAAGAGAGAGAGCATGCCCTTCTGGGTAGCTCCCAGTTGCCTCCCTGGGCATGACAATGTTCCTGTGGTGCACATGAAGAATTTGCTGGGGGAAACAGTCTGGCTTATTCCTGCTTCTGGTAAAGGCAAACCCACTTGTGGGATTGCTTTTGCTCACCCGGATATACTTGGTGGGTAATGCAGGAAGATGGGGAAGTCTGATGTATACCTCAAGGGGATTTGATTTCAGGGGAAAACTGCCACTGAACTCAATTGTATGCTGTTGCCTGCTATGTAGCACTTTTATAGCCCACCAGCTAGATGTCTTCAGGTCACCAGCAGGTGGCCCTGACTTCCCTCCAACCATCATCCCAACAAAGAATGAACTTTGATGAAACCAGATGAGTTCTGTGGTAAAGGAACAATCAGCGTCAGCAGGCAACGATCCAACACTGCACACAGCCTCTCCTGCTCTGAAAGACTGTTACAAGGGATGGAACCCGACGTCATGGAGCGGATGGACTCAGCAGCTTTATAGGGATTGTTCCATGCACTAAGGAATGATCTCTCTCTCTCTTTTTGTGTGTATGTATATATATATGTATATATACGTGAAAGAGCGATGGTATATTGAAAATGTGGCATCTGAGCATGACGTGAATGGTATGGAATAAGGGGTGGATACTGTCCTGGGTTCAGCAGTAGCAGTCATTTTTTTCTCCTTCTTAGTAGCTGGTGCAGCGCTGTGTTTTGACTTTCGGCCTGGGAACAGCGCTGATAACACCGATTGTTTTTAGCTGTTGCTCAGAAATGTTTACTCTGACCGAGGACTTTCTGAGTCTAATGCTCTGCCAGGGAAGGGGGGGAAGCCAGGAGGAAGCAGAGACAGGAAACCTGACCCAAACTAGCCAAAGAGGTATTCCATACCACAGCACATCATGTGCAGTATATAAACTGGGGGCTGTTACCCGGAAGGGTTAGATCACTGCTTGGTTGGGCTGGGTATCGTTTGGAGGGTGGTGAGCAGTTGTATTCTCTTCCCTTGTGATTTCCCTTATCATTATTATTGGTGATTGCCCTTAGTCATCGTGTTTGTAGTAAGCGTGGGTAAAGCCCTTCCCAAAACTTCATTTGCGAAGCCAAGCCTTCAATCAATCAATCAATCAATCAATCAATCAATCAATCAATCAATTATTATTTGGTGGTAGCAGTAGTGGTCTTGTTATACCTTAGTTATTGGACTGTTCTTATCTCAACCCATGGGAGATACATTCTTTTGATTCTCCTCCCCATCCCTCTGGGATCGGGGGGGAGGAAAGAGGGGGAGCAAGCTAGTGGCTGTGTGGTTCTGGGTTGCCAACTGGGCTTCAACCACGACAAGTATCTATACAAAACACATCCCAATTTCCAAATTGATGCTAGCAATATGTAGTTAAATTCATTATAATACATAAATCTGGTATAACTCCTTATATCCAGTGCAGCAGGCAAAGCAACTTAAAGAACAAAAAATATTGAAGAGGATAAAAACAAAACATCGCTTTATCTTGCAATTATTACTCAATAATGAGAAATTAGTAAACATGCAGCACCAAAACAAAAGAAGTAGCGATTTTGCTGAAGCAACTACATAAGTTTATGTGCATAAATGGCCATCCTCCCTAGATCACTTATTGAAATCAGTCTTATAGTGCAGATTCTTTTAAAGGAGATACTGCTCAACAGATGGGCTGGAGAGAGAATTGACAATTTTTTGAATAGAATTTCTCCATACTGAAGCCAGTTTCCACATTTCAAATATGATACTTTTATAAGGAATTGTTTAATCCCTAGATCCCTCAGGCAGCACCAGTCTCACCTCCTTTCTAAGAGATCTGTGGTGTTAATGAGGAAGAAGAGTTTCAAAATGGGGATTTCTCTGCAGAAACGCAGGGGGGTTTTCCAGCTAAATGAAAATGTCTGATAATTTCTGCACCTCAAGAGCTGAGACTTTGTGTGTGTGGGAGGACCTGTGAGGATGTTTGATTCTACTAACAAGGCAAAGTACTTTATGCTGTTGTGATCTCCCAAATTCTTTGCTAATGGTTTGTCATCTCTGTGGGAGGGAGTGGAATAACGACCCTTTCCTGCACTTTGATATGTCAGCCTCTGGTTTTGTAAATGCCAATAGTGCAAGCAAAACTAGCATCATCTGATGACCCTGTACTTCCTTGGACTCTGCTTCTTTTCCACACTGGGAACAACCAAGATGGCTTTGGGAAGAGAAGGCACCTTGCTTCAGATTCTCCCCCGCCTTGTACCATGCAGTCACTGCCAGACATGGGAGAGTGCCCATTGGGCTGTCAGAAGAAACTGGGTTTGCTCCTGTTTTGCACGTGTTGGAATGACTGCCTGCGATGGGGAAGCCAGAAAATAGGTACTCCTGGCCCTTCAGTTCAGGCCATTAGTCCAAACTGCTTTTAGCTCTCGTGAGTTCTGCTGGCCAAAAACCTCTAAAATCAGTTCCATGGCATTGTGACAAACAAAATGTGCTGTACAGCTCAATACAGTCAAAATAAAATCTGTTAGTGCTGCTGTGTTTGGGACCCATTCTTTTGTTTGGGCTGATTTCTTCTCACGGTGCTCCCCAGGCTGCTGGTACTTGCTGCCTCTCCCCTTGAAGGAGGTACACTAGGGATTTCATATTCCTTGTCACAAATCAGAAGGAAGGGTAGGAAACGCAGCAACCTGTGCTATGGCCTCCGACCCAGAGCCCCAACATGCTCTTCCCAGCAAACATGAAGCTGCCTGGGACGCTAGCCTCTTGCAGCCTCGCCCGTAATGACCCAAAAAGGGATTTTTCTTTTCCAGGGAAGGACTCGGACAGGATGCAACAGCTCTTCACTGGCAAGTTTATACCAGATTTTGTCTGATATTTCTACAGTTGTGTTTTGCTCTGCAGAAAGACAGATAGGGACCGTCGTCTTAGATTGATGTGCCAAGCTAGATGTTGGAAAGTCACAGTTCGTGGTGGAGCTGGAAGGAATCTTCTAGAAAGCCTGTCATGAATTTCAAGCACCTAGAGACCTTGTGGTTAAGCAGATGGTCTGGTAAACTGCTACAACAGTGTTCACAGCATTGACATTAGACAGGTGCTGCAGAAACCCTACAGCAGCCTTCCAAATACTTCAAGGGGCTGACAAGAAACCTGAAGCTGTGACTGCCCCATCCACGGCAGTGTTCAAGGGCAGGTTGGACAACGCGGCTTGGAGCATTCTTCACCAGTGGAAGTTGCAGGTAAGGCTGCCCTGGAAAGGGGTTCTACCTGAAGAACCCACGCCCAGGCTGGGGATGTGCTGCAGGGTTAGGAGTTGTTAGGGTTTGGGTTAGGGTTAGGGTTGTGACTGGGGATAGGGTTAGGGTTAGGGTAGGGTTAGGGTAGGGTTAGGGTTAGGGTTAGGGTTAGGGTTATCCAATATCTGATTGGATATCTGGATATCCAATATCTGATTCACCCTTTCAGATCTGGGGATGGGGTTTATGTTAAGAATTTTTCCAGAGATCCTCTAAAGTAGAAGTGGAGCGGACCGTACCAGAGATTACTGACATCCTTTACAGCAGTGAAGTTAAAGGAACAAGCTGCTTGAATAAATTACTCAAGAATAAAGAAAGCACCAGAGCCAGAGAAGACATGGCAGGTCTAACCTTCACGACCCTTGCTTATGAAATCGCATAATTTGGACTCGTATGATAAATGGAGCTTGGGGCCAGAACATATACCAGGAATTAGTGCAGAATTTAACTAAGATTTTCAGTCGTAGAGACTGATGGGTGTGTGCAGAGTTGCCTAAATCAGGAAAAGGCCTGGATATCCCATTAATTGGAGTTCCAATTCCTAACACTGTATCATGGACAAATTTGTGGGTGAACACTAGCAATCTGTACTCAAACGAAAGGTTAAAATTTGGAATAGATAATCCGAATGCAAAAAGAGCCAGGTTTGAATGTTGTTGCTGGGCATCTTCAGCACACAGTGAGATTTGAAGGGTGACACACACATTGCAGTCTCTCCTCACTTTCCTACCTCAAAGTGCTTTTGAATACACCTTCTCCACTACCTGCTATCAGCAAAGTACAGCAGAGTAAAGCACGAATGTTTGAACTCTGCTCCCACAGGAAAAGAGTCAGGCTTGAAAGTTGTTGCTGGGCATGCTCAGCACACAGGGAGCATTGCAGTGGTGACACACACTTTGCTGTCTCTCCTCATTTTCCTTCTCAAAGTGCATTTGAATCCAACTTCTCCGGTGCCTGCTCTCAGCTGAGCACAGCAGAGCAAAGCAGGAACGTTTGAACTCTGCTTCCACAGCCAAAAAGCCAGGAGTGAATGATTCTGCTGGCCATCTTCAACACCCAGTGAGCTTTGAAGGGTGACACGCTGTTTTCTGTCTCTCCTCTGTTTCCTACCCCAAAGTGCTTTTGAATCCATCTTCTCCACTGCCTGCTATCAGCAAAGCACAGCAGAGTAAAGCACGAACGTTTGAACACTGCTCCCACAGCAAAAGAGACAGGTTTGAAAGTTGTTGCTGGGCATCTTCAGCACACAGTGAGCTTTGAAGTGTGGCACACGCACTGTTGTCTCTCCTCACTTTCCTACCTCAAAGTGCATTTGAATCCAACTTCTCCGGAGCCTGTTCACAGCTGAGCAGAGCAGCGTAAAGCACGACAGTTTGAATTCTGCTGCGACAGGAAAAGAGCCAGGAGTGAATGATTCTACTGGGCATCTTCAGCACGCAGTGAGCTTTGAACTGTGACAAAGACTTTGCTGTCTCCCCTCACTTTCCTTCCTCAAAAAGTGCTTTTGAAAATAACTTCCCCGGTGCCTGCTCTCGCCTGAGCACAGCAGAGTAAAGCTCGAACGTTTGAAATCTGCTCCCACACCCAAACAGCCACGAGTGAAAGTTGTTGCTGGCCGTCATCAGCACACAGTGAGCTTTGAAGTATGACACACACATTGCTTCCTCTCCTCACTTTTCTGAATCAAAGTGCATTTGAATCCAACTTCTCCGGCGCCTGCTCTCGGCTGAGCACAGCAGAGTAAAGCACGAACGTTTGAACTCTGCTCCTACAGCAAAAGAGCCAGGAGTGAAAGATCTCTCTTGCCATCTTCAGCTCCCAGTGGGCTTTGAAGTGTGACAGTTTGCTGTCTCTCCTCATTTTCCTCCTCAAAGTGCATTTGAATCCAACTTCTCCGGTGCCTGCTGTCGGCTGATCACTGCAGAGGAGAGCACAAACGTTTGAACTCTGCTCCCAAAGACAAAGAGTGCAATATGTTGCTGGGCATCTTCAGCACCCAGTGAGCTTTGAAGGGTGAGCACAAGTGACACACCTCACACATCACCTCAAAGTGCATTTGAATCCAACATCTCCAGTGACGGCTCTCGGCTGAGCACAGCAGAGCAAAGCAGGAACTTTTGAACTCTGCACCCACAGAAAAAGAGCCAGGCTTGAAAGTTGTTGCTGGGCATCTTCAGCACACAAGATCTTCGAAGAGTCACACACATATTGCTGTCTCTCCTCATTTTCCTTCCTCAAAGTGCATTTGAATCCAACTTCTCCGGTGCCTGCTGTCGGCTGATCACTGCAGAGGAGAGCACAAACGTTTGAACTCTGCTCCCAAAGACAAAGAGTGCAATATGTTGCTGGGCATCTTCAGCACCCAGTGAGCTTTGAAGGGTGAGCACAAGTGACACACCTCACACATCACCTCAAAGTGCATTTGAATCCAACATCTCCAGTGACGGCTCTCGGCTGAGCACAGCAGAGCAAAGCAGGAACTTTTGAACTCTGCACCCACAGAAAAAGAGCCAGGCTTGAAAGTTGTTGCTGGGCATCTTCAGCACACAAGATCTTCGAAGAGTCACACACATATTGCTGTCTCTCCTCATTTTCCTTCCGCAAAGTGCATTTGAATCCAAATTCTCCAGTGCCTGCTCTCAGCTGAGCACAGCAGAGCAAAGCAGGAACGTTTGAACTCTGCTCCCACAGCCAAAGAGCCAGGTGCGAATGATCCTGCTAGGCAGCTTCATTCAGTGAGCTTCGCAAGGGTGAAACACACATTGCTGTATCTCCTCACTTGCCTACCTCAAAGTGCATTTGAATCCCCCCCGAAGAGAGAGAGCATGCCCTTCTGGGTAGCTCCCAGTTGCCTCCCTGGGCATGACAATGTTCCTGTGGTGCACATGAAGAATTTGCTGGGGGAAACAGTCTGGCTTATTCCTGCTTCTGGTAAAGGCAAACCCACTTGTGGGATTGCTTTTGCTCACCCGGATATACTTGGTGGGTAATGCAGGAAGATGGGGAAGTCTGATGTATACCTCAAGGGGATTTGATTTCAGGGGAAAACTGCCACTGAACTCAATTGTATGCTGTTGCCTGCTATGTAGCACTTTTATAGCCCACCAGCTAGATGTCTTCAGGTCACCAGCAGGTGGCCCTGACTTCCCTCCAACCATCATCCCAACAAAGAATGAACTTTGATGAAACCAGATGAGTTCTGTGGTAAAGGAACAATCAGCGTCAGCAGGCAACGATCCAACACTGCACACAGCCTCTCCTGCTCTGAAAGACTGTTACAAGGGATGGAGCCCGACGTCATGGAGCGGATGGACTCAGCAGCTTTATAGGGATTGTTCCATGCACTAAGGAATGATCTCTCTCTCTCTTTTTGTGTGTATGTATATATATATGTATATATACGTGAAAGAGCGATGGTATATTGAAAATGTGGCATCTGAGCATGACGTGAATGGTATGGAATAAGGGGTGGATACTGTCCTGGGTTCAGCAGTAGCAGTCATTTTTTTCTCCTTCTTAGTAGCTGGTGCAGCGCTGTGTTTTGACTTTCGGCCTGGGAACAGCGCTGATAACACCGATTGTTTTTAGCTGTTGCTCAGAAATGTTTACTCTGACCGAGGACTTTCTGAGTCTAATGCTCTGCCAGGGAAGGGGGGGAAGCCAGGAGGAAGCAGAGACAGGAAACCTGACCCAAACTAGCCAAAGAGGTATTCCATACCACAGCACATCATGTGCAGTATATAAACTGGGGGCTGTTACCCGGAAGGGTTAGATCACTGCTTGGTTGGGCTGGGTATCGTTTGGAGGGTGGTGAGCAGTTGTATTCTCTTCCCTTGTGATTTCCCTTATCATTATTATTGGTGATTGCCCTTAGTCATCGTGTTTGTAGTAAGCGTGGGTAAAGCCCTTCCCAAAACTTCATTTGCGAAGCCAAGCCTTCAATCAATCAATCAATCAATCAATCAATCAATCAATCAATCAATTATTATTTGGTGGTAGCAGTAGTGGTCTTGTTATACCTTAGTTATTGGACTGTTCTTATCTCAACCCATGGGAGATACATTCTTTTGATTCTCCTCCCCATCCCTCTGGGATCGGGGGGGAGGAAAGAGGGGGAGCAAGCTAGTGGCTGTGTGGTTCTGGGTTGCCAACTGGGCTTCAACCACGACAAGTATCTATACAAAACACATCCCAATTTCCAAATTGATGCTAGCAATATGTAGTTAAATTCATTATAATACATAAATCTGGTATAACTCCTTATATCCAGTGCAGCAGGCAAAGCAACTTAAAGAACAAAAAATATTGAAGAGGATAAAAACAAAACATCGCTTTATCTTGCAATTATTACTCAATAATGAGAAATTAGTAAACATGCAGCACCAAAACAAAAGAAGTAGCGATTTTGCTGAAGCAACTACATAAGTTTATGTGCATAAATGGCCATCCTCCCTAGATCACTTATTGAAATCAGTCTTATAGTGCAGATTCTTTTAAAGGAGATACTGCTCAACAGATGGGCTGGAGAGAGAATTGACAATTTTTTGAATAGAATTTCTCCATACTGAAGCCAGTTTCCACATTTCAAATATGATACTTTTATAAGGAATTGTTTAATCCCTAGATCCCTCAGGCAGCACCAGTCTCACCTCCTTTCTAAGAGATCTGTGGTGTTAATGAGGAAGAAGAGTTTCAAAATGGGGATTTCTCTGCAGAAACGCAGGGGGGTTTTCCAGCTAAATGAAAATGTCTGATAATTTCTGCACCTCAAGAGCTGAGACTTTGTGTGTGTGGGAGGACCTGTGAGGATGTTTGATTCTACTAACAAGGCAAAGTACTTTATGCTGTTGTGATCTCCCAAATTCTTTGCTAATGGTTTGTCATCTCTGTGGGAGGGAGTGGAATAACGACCCTTTCCTGCACTTTGATATGTCAGCCTCTGGTTTTGTAAATGCCAATAGTGCAAGCAAAACTAGCATCATCTGATGACCCTGTACTTCCTTGGACTCTGCTTCTTTTCCACACTGGGAACAACCAAGATGGCTTTGGGAAGAGAAGGCACCTTGCTTCAGATTCTCCCCCGCCTTGTACCATGCAGTCACTGCCAGACATGGGAGAGTGCCCATTGGGCTGTCAGAAGAAACTGGGTTTGCTCCTGTTTTGCACGTGTTGGAATGACTGCCTGCGATGGGGAAGCCAGAAAATAGGTACTCCTGGCCCTTCAGTTCAGGCCATTAGTCCAAACTGCTTTTAGCTCTCGTGAGTTCTGCTGGCCAAAAACCTCTAAAATCAGTTCCATGGCATTGTGACAAACAAAATGTGCTGTACAGCTCAATACAGTCAAAATAAAATCTGTTAGTGCTGCTGTGTTTGGGACCCATTCTTTTGTTTGGGCTGATTTCTTCTCACGGTGCTCCCCAGGCTGCTGGTACTTGCTGCCTCTCCCCTTGAAGGAGGTACACTAGGGATTTCATATTCCTTGTCACAAATCAGAAGGAAGGGTAGGAAACGCAGCAACCTGTGCTATGGCCTCCGACCCAGAGCCCCAACATGCTCTTCCCAGCAAACATGAAGCTGCCTGGGACGCTAGCCTCTTGCAGCCTCGCCCGTAATGACCCAAAAAGGGATTTTTCTTTTCCAGGGAAGGACTCGGACAGGATGCAACAGCTCTTCACTGGCAAGTTTATACCAGATTTTGTCTGATATTTCTACAGTTGTGTTTTGCTCTGCAGAAAGACAGATAGGGACCGTCGTCTTAGATTGATGTGCCAAGCTAGATGTTGGAAAGTCACAGTTCGTGGTGGAGCTGGAAGGAATCTTCTAGAAAGCCTGTCATGAATTTCAAGCACCTAGAGACCTTGTGGTTAAGCAGATGGTCTGGTAAACTGCTACAACAGTGTTCACAGCATTGACATTAGACAGGTGCTGCAGAAACCCTACAGCAGCCTTCCAAATACTTCAAGGGGCTGACAAGAAACCTGAAGCTGTGACTGCCCCATCCACGGCAGTGTTCAAGGGCAGGTTGGACAACGCGGCTTGGAGCATTCTTCACCAGTGGAAGTTGCAGGTAAGGCTGCCCTGGAAAGGGGTTCTACCTGAAGAACCCACGCCCAGGCTGGGGATGTGCTGCAGGGTTAGGAGTTGTTAGGGTTTGGGTTAGGGTTAGGGTTGTGACTGGGGATAGGGTTAGGGTTAGGGTAGGGTTAGGGTAGGGTTAGGGTTAGGGTTAGGGTTAGGGTTATCCAATATCTGATTGGATATCTGGATATCCAATATCTGATTCACCCTTTCAGATCTGGGGATGGGGTTTATGTTAAGAATTTTTCCAGAGATCCTCTAAAGTAGAAGTGGAGCGGACCGTACCAGAGATTACTGACATCCTTTACAGCAGTGAAGTTAAAGGAACAAGCTGCTTGAATAAATTACTCAAGAATAAAGAAAGCACCAGAGCCAGAGAAGACATGGCAGGTCTAACCTTCACGACCCTTGCTTATGAAATCGCATAATTTGGACTCGTATGATAAATGGAGCTTGGGGCCAGAACATATACCAGGAATTAGTGCAGAATTTAACTAAGATTTTCAGTCGTAGAGACTGATGGGTGTGTGCAGAGTTGCCTAAATCAGGAAAAGGCCTGGATATCCCATTAATTGGAGTTCCAATTCCTAACACTGTATCATGGACAAATTTGTGGGTGAACACTAGCAATCTGTACTCAAACGAAAGGTTAAAATTTGGAATAGATAATCCGAATGCAAAAAGAGCCAGGTTTGAATGTTGTTGCTGGGCATCTTCAGCACACAGTGAGATTTGAAGGGTGACACACACATTGCAGTCTCTCCTCACTTTCCTACCTCAAAGTGCTTTTGAATACACCTTCTCCACTACCTGCTATCAGCAAAGTACAGCAGAGTAAAGCACGAATGTTTGAACTCTGCTCCCACAGGAAAAGAGTCAGGCTTGAAAGTTGTTGCTGGGCATGCTCAGCACACAGGGAGCATTGCAGTGGTGACACACACTTTGCTGTCTCTCCTCATTTTCCTTCTCAAAGTGCATTTGAATCCAACTTCTCCGGTGCCTGCTCTCAGCTGAGCACAGCAGAGCAAAGCAGGAACGTTTGAACTCTGCTTCCACAGCCAAAAAGCCAGGAGTGAATGATTCTGCTGGCCATCTTCAACACCCAGTGAGCTTTGAAGGGTGACACGCTGTTTTCTGTCTCTCCTCTGTTTCCTACCCCAAAGTGCTTTTGAATCCATCTTCTCCACTGCCTGCTATCAGCAAAGCACAGCAGAGTAAAGCACGAACGTTTGAACACTGCTCCCACAGCAAAAGAGACAGGTTTGAAAGTTGTTGCTGGGCATCTTCAGCACACAGTGAGCTTTGAAGTGTGGCACACGCACTGTTGTCTCTCCTCACTTTCCTACCTCAAAGTGCATTTGAATCCAACTTCTCCGGAGCCTGTTCACAGCTGAGCAGAGCAGCGTAAAGCACGACAGTTTGAATTCTGCTGCGACAGGAAAAGAGCCAGGAGTGAATGATTCTACTGGGCATCTTCAGCACGCAGTGAGCTTTGAACTGTGACAAAGACTTTGCTGTCTCCCCTCACTTTCCTTCCTCAAAAAGTGCTTTTGAAAATAACTTCCCCGGTGCCTGCTCTCGCCTGAGCACAGCAGAGTAAAGCTCGAACGTTTGAAATCTGCTCCCACACCCAAACAGCCACGAGTGAAAGTTGTTGCTGGCCGTCATCAGCACACAGTGAGCTTTGAAGTATGACACACACATTGCTTCCTCTCCTCACTTTTCTGAATCAAAGTGCATTTGAATCCAACTTCTCCGGCGCCTGCTCTCGGCTGAGCACAGCAGAGTAAAGCACGAACGTTTGAACTCTGCTCCTACAGCAAAAGAGCCAGGAGTGAAAGATCTCTCTTGCCATCTTCAGCTCCCAGTGGGCTTTGAAGTGTGACAGTTTGCTGTCTCTCCTCATTTTCCTCCTCAAAGTGCATTTGAATCCAACTTCTCCGGTGCCTGCTCTCAGCTGAGCACAGCAGAGTAAAGCACGAACGTTTGAACTCTGCTCCCACACCCAAACAGCCACGAGTGACAGTTGTTGCTTGCTATCTTCAGCACCCAGTGAGCTTTTCAGTGCTGACACAAACATTGTTGTCTCTCCTCACTTTCCTAACTCAAAGTGCATTTGAATCCAAGTTCTCCGGTGCCTACTCTCGGCTGAGCAGAGCAGAGTAAATCACGAACGTTTGAACTCTGCTCCCACAGCCAAAGAGCCAGGAGTGAAAGATGCTGCTGGGCCTCTTTAGCACACGGTGAGCCTTTCAAGGTTGACACACACATTGCTGTCTCTCCTCACTTTCCTTCCTCAAAGTGCATTTGAATCCAACTTCTCCGGTGCCTGCTGTCGGCTGATCACTGCAGAGGAGAGCACAAACGTTTGAACTCTGCTCCCAAAGACAAAGAGTGCAATATGTTGCTGGGCATCTTCAGCACCCAGTGAGCTTTGAAGGGTGAGCACAAGTGACACACCTCACACATCACCTCAAAGTGCATTTGAATCCAACATCTCCAGTGACGGCTCTCGGCTGAGCACAGCAGAGCAAAGCAGGAACTTTTGAACTCTGCACCCACAGAAAAAGAGCCAGGCTTGAAAGTTGTTGCTGGGCATCTTCAGCACACAAGATCTTCGAAGAGTCACACACATATTGCTGTCTCTCCTCATTTTCCTTCCGCAAAGTGCATTTGAATCCAAATTCTCCAGTGCCTGCTCTCAGCTGAGCACAGCAGAGCAAAGCAGGAACGTTTGAACTCTGCTCCCACAGCCAAAGAGCCAGGTGCGAATGATCCTGCTAGGCAGCTTCATTCAGTGAGCTTCGCAAGGGTGAAACACACATTGCTGTATCTCCTCACTTGCCTACCTCAAAGTGCATTTGAATCCCCCCCGAAGAGAGAGAGCATGCCCTTCTGGGTAGCTCCCAGTTGCCTCCCTGGGCATGACAATGTTCCTGTGGTGCACATGAAGAATTTGCTGGGGGAAACAGTCTGGCTTATTCCTGCTTCTGGTAAAGGCAAACCCACTTGTGGGATTGCTTTTGCTCACCCGGATATACTTGGTGGGTAATGCAGGAAGATGGGGAAGTCTGATGTATACCTCAAGGGGATTTGATTTCAGGGGAAAACTGCCACTGAACTCAATTGTATGCTGTTGCCTGCTATGTAGCACTTTTATAGCCCACCAGCTAGATGTCTTCAGGTCACCAGCAGGTGGCCCTGACTTCCCTCCAACCATCATCCCAACAAAGAATGAACTTTGATGAAACCAGATGAGTTCTGTGGTAAAGGAACAATCAGCGTCAGCAGGCAACGATCCAACACTGCACACAGCCTCTCCTGCTCTGAAAGACTGTTACAAGGGATGGAACCCGACGTCATGGAGCGGATGGACTCAGCAGCTTTATAGGGATTGTTCCATGCACTAAGGAATGATCTCTCTCTCTCTTTTTGTGTGTATGTATATATATATGTATATATACGTGAAAGAGCGATGGTATATTGAAAATGTGGCATCTGAGCATGACGTGAATGGTATGGAATAAGGGGTGGATACTGTCCTGGGTTCAGCAGTAGCAGTCATTTTTTTCTCCTTCTTAGTAGCTGGTGCAGCGCTGTGTTTTGACTTTCGGCCTGGGAACAGCGCTGATAACACCGATTGTTTTTAGCTGTTGCTCAGAAATGTTTACTCTGACCGAGGACTTTCTGAGTCTAATGCTCTGCCAGGGAAGGGGGGGAAGCCAGGAGGAAGCAGAGACAGGAAACCTGACCCAAACTAGCCAAAGAGGTATTCCATACCACAGCACATCATGTGCAGTATATAAACTGGGGGCTGTTACCCGGAAGGGTTAGATCACTGCTTGGTTGGGCTGGGTATCGTTTGGAGGGTGGTGAGCAGTTGTATTCTCTTCCCTTGTGATTTCCCTTATCATTATTATTGGTGATTGCCCTTAGTCATCGTGTTTGTAGTAAGCGTGGGTAAAGCCCTTCCCAAAACTTCATTTGCGAAGCCAAGCCTTCAATCAATCAATCAATCAATCAATCAATCAATCAATCAATTATTATTTGGTGGTAGCAGTAGTGGTCTTGTTATACCTTAGTTATTGGACTGTTCTTATCTCAACCCATGGGAGATACATTCTTTTGATTCTCCTCCCCATCCCTCTGGGATCGGGGGGGAGGAAAGAGGGGGAGCAAGCTAGTGGCTGTGTGGTTCTGGGTTGCCAACTGGGCTTCAACCACGACAAGTATCTATACAAAACACATCCCAATTTCCAAATTGATGCTAGCAATATGTAGTTAAATTCATTATAATACATAAATCTGGTATAACTCCTTATATCCAGTGCAGCAGGCAAAGCAACTTAAAGAACAAAAAATATTGAAGAGGATAAAAACAAAACATCGCTTTATCTTGCAATTATTACTCAATAATGAGAAATTAGTAAACATGCAGCACCAAAACAAAAGAAGTAGCGATTTTGCTGAAGCAACTACATAAGTTTATGTGCATAAATGGCCATCCTCCCTAGATCACTTATTGAAATCAGTCTTATAGTGCAGATTCTTTTAAAGGAGATACTGCTCAACAGATGGGCTGGAGAGAGAATTGACAATTTTTTGAATAGAATTTCTCCATACTGAAGCCAGTTTCCACATTTCAAATATGATACTTTTATAAGGAATTGTTTAATCCCTAGATCCCTCAGGCAGCACCAGTCTCACCTCCTTTCTAAGAGATCTGTGGTGTTAATGAGGAAGAAGAGTTTCAAAATGGGGATTTCTCTGCAGAAACGCAGGGGGGTTTTCCAGCTAAATGAAAATGTCTGATAATTTCTGCACCTCAAGAGCTGAGACTTTGTGTGTGTGGGAGGACCTGTGAGGATGTTTGATTCTACTAACAAGGCAAAGTACTTTATGCTGTTGTGATCTCCCAAATTCTTTGCTAATGGTTTGTCATCTCTGTGGGAGGGAGTGGAATAACGACCCTTTCCTGCACTTTGATATGTCAGCCTCTGGTTTTGTAAATGCCAATAGTGCAAGCAAAACTAGCATCATCTGATGACCCTGTACTTCCTTGGACTCTGCTTCTTTTCCACACTGGGAACAACCAAGATGGCTTTGGGAAGAGAAGGCACCTTGCTTCAGATTCTCCCCCGCCTTGTACCATGCAGTCACTGCCAGACATGGGAGAGTGCCCATTGGGCTGTCAGAAGAAACTGGGTTTGCTCCTGTTTTGCACGTGTTGGAATGACTGCCTGCGATGGGGAAGCCAGAAAATAGGTACTCCTGGCCCTTCAGTTCAGGCCATTAGTCCAAACTGCTTTTAGCTCTCGTGAGTTCTGCTGGCCAAAAACCTCTAAAATCAGTTCCATGGCATTGTGACAAACAAAATGTGCTGTACAGCTCAATACAGTCAAAATAAAATCTGTTAGTGCTGCTGTGTTTGGGACCCATTCTTTTGTTTGGGCTGATTTCTTCTCACGGTGCTCCCCAGGCTGCTGGTACTTGCTGCCTCTCCCCTTGAAGGAGGTACACTAGGGATTTCATATTCCTTGTCACAAATCAGAAGGAAGGGTAGGAAACGCAGCAACCTGTGCTATGGCCTCCGACCCAGAGCCCCAACATGCTCTTCCCAGCAAACATGAAGCTGCCTGGGACGCTAGCCTCTTGCAGCCTCGCCCGTAATGACCCAAAAAGGGATTTTTCTTTTCCAGGGAAGGACTCGGACAGGATGCAACAGCTCTTCACTGGCAAGTTTATACCAGATTTTGTCTGATATTTCTACAGTTGTGTTTTGCTCTGCAGAAAGACAGATAGGGACCGTCGTCTTAGATTGATGTGCCAAGCTAGATGTTGGAAAGTCACAGTTCGTGGTGGAGCTGGAAGGAATCTTCTAGAAAGCCTGTCATGAATTTCAAGCACCTAGAGACCTTGTGGTTAAGCAGATGGTCTGGTAAACTGCTACAACAGTGTTCACAGCATTGACATTAGACAGGTGCTGCAGAAACCCTACAGCAGCCTTCCAAATACTTCAAGGGGCTGACAAGAAACCTGAAGCTGTGACTGCCCCATCCACGGCAGTGTTCAAGGGCAGGTTGGACAACGCGGCTTGGAGCATTCTTCACCAGTGGAAGTTGCAGGTAAGGCTGCCCTGGAAAGGGGTTCTACCTGAAGAACCCACGCCCAGGCTGGGGATGTGCTGCAGGGTTAGGAGTTGTTAGGGTTTGGGTTAGGGTTAGGGTTGTGACTGGGGATAGGGTTAGGGTTAGGGTAGGGTTAGGGTAGGGTTAGGGTTAGGGTTAGGGTTAGGGTTATCCAATATCTGATTGGATATCTGGATATCCAATATCTGATTCACCCTTTCAGATCTGGGGATGGGGTTTATGTTAAGAATTTTTCCAGAGATCCTCTAAAGTAGAAGTGGAGCGGACCGTACCAGAGATTACTGACATCCTTTACAGCAGTGAAGTTAAAGGAACAAGCTGCTTGAATAAATTACTCAAGAATAAAGAAAGCACCAGAGCCAGAGAAGACATGGCAGGTCTAACCTTCACGACCCTTGCTTATGAAATCGCATAATTTGGACTCGTATGATAAATGGAGCTTGGGGCCAGAACATATACCAGGAATTAGTGCAGAATTTAACTAAGATTTTCAGTCGTAGAGACTGATGGGTGTGTGCAGAGTTGCCTAAATCAGGAAAAGGCCTGGATATCCCATTAATTGGAGTTCCAATTCCTAACACTGTATCATGGACAAATTTGTGGGTGAACACTAGCAATCTGTACTCAAACGAAAGGTTAAAATTTGGAATAGATAATCCGAATGCAAAAAGAGCCAGGTTTGAATGTTGTTGCTGGGCATCTTCAGCACACAGTGAGATTTGAAGGGTGACACACACATTGCAGTCTCTCCTCACTTTCCTACCTCAAAGTGCTTTTGAATACACCTTCTCCACTACCTGCTATCAGCAAAGTACAGCAGAGTAAAGCACGAATGTTTGAACTCTGCTCCCACAGGAAAAGAGTCAGGCTTGAAAGTTGTTGCTGGGCATGCTCAGCACACAGGGAGCATTGCAGTGGTGACACACACTTTGCTGTCTCTCCTCATTTTCCTTCTCAAAGTGCATTTGAATCCAACTTCTCCGGTGCCTGCTCTCAGCTGAGCACAGCAGAGCAAAGCAGGAACGTTTGAACTCTGCTTCCACAGCCAAAAAGCCAGGAGTGAATGATTCTGCTGGCCATCTTCAACACCCAGTGAGCTTTGAAGGGTGACACGCTGTTTTCTGTCTCTCCTCTGTTTCCTACCCCAAAGTGCTTTTGAATCCATCTTCTCCACTGCCTGCTATCAGCAAAGCACAGCAGAGTAAAGCACGAACGTTTGAACACTGCTCCCACAGCAAAAGAGACAGGTTTGAAAGTTGTTGCTGGGCATCTTCAGCACACAGTGAGCTTTGAAGTGTGGCACACGCACTGTTGTCTCTCCTCACTTTCCTACCTCAAAGTGCATTTGAATCCAACTTCTCCGGAGCCTGTTCACAGCTGAGCAGAGCAGCGTAAAGCACGACAGTTTGAATTCTGCTGCGACAGGAAAAGAGCCAGGAGTGAATGATTCTACTGGGCATCTTCAGCACGCAGTGAGCTTTGAACTGTGACAAAGACTTTGCTGTCTCCCCTCACTTTCCTTCCTCAAAAAGTGCTTTTGAAAATAACTTCCCCGGTGCCTGCTCTCGCCTGAGCACAGCAGAGTAAAGCTCGAACGTTTGAACTCTGCTCCCACACCCAAACAGCCACGAGTGAAAGTTGTTGCTGGCCGTCATCAGCACACAGTGAGCTTTGAAGTATGACACACACATTGCTTCCTCTCCTCACTTTTCTGAATCAAAGTGCATTTGAATCCAACTTCTCCGGCGCCTGCTCTCGGCTGAGCACAGCAGAGTAAAGCACGAACGTTTGAACTCTGCTCCTACAGCAAAAGAGCCAGGAGTGAAAGATCTCTCTTGCCATCTTCAGCTCCCAGTGGGCTTTGAAGTGTGACAGTTTGCTGTCTCTCCTCATTTTCCTCCTCAAAGTGCATTTGAATCCAACTTCTCCGGTGCCTGCTCTCAGCTGAGCACAGCAGAGTAAAGCACGAACGTTTGAACTCTGCTCCCACACCCAAACAGCCACGAGTGACAGTTGTTGCTTGCTATCTTCAGCACCCAGTGAGCTTTTCAGTGCTGACACAAACATTGTTGTCTCTCCTCACTTTCCTAACTCAAAGTGCATTTGAATCCAAGTTCTCCGGTGCCTACTCTCGGCTGAGCAGAGCAGAGTAAATCACGAACGTTTGAACTCTGCTCCCACAGCCAAAGAGCCAGGAGTGAAAGATGCTGCTGGGCCTCTTTAGCACACGGTGAGCCTTTCAAGGTTGACACACACATTGCTGTCTCTCCTCACTTTCCTTCCTCAAAGTGCATTTGAATCCAACTTCTCCGGTGCCTGCTGTCGGCTGATCACTGCAGAGGAGAGCACAAACGTTTGAACTCTGCTCCCAAAGACAAAGAGTGCAATATGTTGCTGGGCATCTTCAGCACCCAGTGAGCTTTGAAGGGTGAGCACAAGTGACACACCTCACACATCACCTCAAAGTGCATTTGAATCCAACATCTCCAGTGACGGCTCTCGGCTGAGCACAGCAGAGCAAAGCAGGAACTTTTGAACTCTGCACCCACAGAAAAAGAGCCAGGCTTGAAAGTTGTTGCTGGGCATCTTCAGCACACAAGATCTTCGAAGAGTCACACACATATTGCTGTCTCTCCTCATTTTCCTTCCGCAAAGTGCATTTGAATCCAAATTCTCCAGTGCCTGCTCTCAGCTGAGCACAGCAGAGCAAAGCAGGAACGTTTGAACTCTGCTCCCACAGCCAAAGAGCCAGGTGCGAATGATCCTGCTAGGCAGCTTCATTCAGTGAGCTTCGCAAGGGTGAAACACACATTGCTGTATCTCCTCACTTGCCTACCTCAAAGTGCATTTGAATCCCCCCCGAAGAGAGAGAGCATGCCCTTCTGGGTAGCTCCCAGTTGCCTCCCTGGGCATGACAATGTTCCTGTGGTGCACATGAAGAATTTGCTGGGGGAAACAGTCTGGCTTATTCCTGCTTCTGGTAAAGGCAAACCCACTTGTGGGATTGCTTTTGCTCACCCGGATATACTTGGTGGGTAATGCAGGAAGATGGGGAAGTCTGATGTATACCTCAAGGGGATTTGATTTCAGGGGAAAACTGCCACTGAACTCAATTGTATGCTGTTGCCTGCTATGTAGCACTTTTATAGCCCACCAGCTAGATGTCTTCAGGTCACCAGCAGGTGGCCCTGACTTCCCTCCAACCATCATCCCAACAAAGAATGAACTTTGATGAAACCAGATGAGTTCTGTGGTAAAGGAACAATCAGCGTCAGCAGGCAACGATCCAACACTGCACACAGCCTCTCCTGCTCTGAAAGACTGTTACAAGGGATGGAGCCCGACGTCATGGAGCGGATGGACTCAGCAGCTTTATAGGGATTGTTCCATGCACTAAGGAATGATCTCTCTCTCTCTTTTTGTGTGTATGTATATATATATGTATATATACGTGAAAGAGCGATGGTATATTGAAAATGTGGCATCTGAGCATGACGTGAATGGTATGGAATAAGGGGTGGATACTGTCCTGGGTTCAGCAGTAGCAGTCATTTTTTTCTCCTTCTTAGTAGCTGGTGCAGCGCTGTGTTTTGACTTTCGGCCTGGGAACAGCGCTGATAACACCGATTGTTTTTAGCTGTTGCTCAGAAATGTTTACTCTGACCGAGGACTTTCTGAGTCTAATGCTCTGCCAGGGAAGGGGGGGAAGCCAGGAGGAAGCAGAGACAGGAAACCTGACCCAAACTAGCCAAAGAGGTATTCCATACCACAGCACATCATGTGCAGTATATAAACTGGGGGCTGTTACCCGGAAGGGTTAGATCACTGCTTGGTTGGGCTGGGTATCGTTTGGAGGGTGGTGAGCAGTTGTATTCTCTTCCCTTGTGATTTCCCTTATCATTATTATTGGTGATTGCCCTTAGTCATCGTGTTTGTAGTAAGCGTGGGTAAAGCCCTTCCCAAAACTTCATTTGCGAAGCCAAGCCTTCAATCAATCAATCAATCAATCAATCAATCAATCAATTATTAT
Source organism: Lathamus discolor (assembly GCF_037157495.1). Classification (NCBI taxonomy): domain Eukaryota; kingdom Metazoa; phylum Chordata; class Aves; order Psittaciformes; family Psittacidae; genus Lathamus; species Lathamus discolor. The sequence continues at coordinate 25,249 of NW_027069243.1, read as the reverse complement.
TTGGTGGTAGCAGTAGTGGTCTTGTTATACCTTAGTTATTGGACTGTTCTTATCTCAACCCATGGGAGATACATTCTTTTGATTCTCCTCCCCATCCCTCTGGGATCGGGGGGGAGGAAAGAGGGGGAGCAAGCTAGTGGCTGTGTGGTTCTGGGTTGCCAACTGGGCTTCAACCACGACAAGTATCTATACAAAACACATCCCAATTTCCAAATTGATGCTAGCAATATGTAGTTAAATTCATTATAATACATAAATCTGGTATAACTCCTTATATCCAGTGCAGCAGGCAAAGCAACTTAAAGAACAAAAAATATTGAAGAGGATAAAAACAAAACATCGCTTTATCTTGCAATTATTACTCAATAATGAGAAATTAGTAAACATGCAGCACCAAAACAAAAGAAGTAGCGATTTTGCTGAAGCAACTACATAAGTTTATGTGCATAAATGGCCATCCTCCCTAGATCACTTATTGAAATCAGTCTTATAGTGCAGATTCTTTTAAAGGAGATACTGCTCAACAGATGGGCTGGAGAGAGAATTGACAATTTTTTGAATAGAATTTCTCCATACTGAAGCCAGTTTCCACATTTCAAATATGATACTTTTATAAGGAATTGTTTAATCCCTAGATCCCTCAGGCAGCACCAGTCTCACCTCCTTTCTAAGAGATCTGTGGTGTTAATGAGGAAGAAGAGTTTCAAAATGGGGATTTCTCTGCAGAAACGCAGGGGGGTTTTCCAGCTAAATGAAAATGTCTGATAATTTCTGCACCTCAAGAGCTGAGACTTTGTGTGTGTGGGAGGACCTGTGAGGATGTTTGATTCTACTAACAAGGCAAAGTACTTTATGCTGTTGTGATCTCTCAAATTCTTTGCTAATGGTTTGTCATCTCTGTGGGAGGGAGTGGAATAACGACCCTTTCCTGCACTTTGATATGTCAGCCTCTGGTTTTGTAAATGCCAATAGTGCAAGCAAAACTAGCATCATCTGATGACCCTGTACTTCCTTGGACTCTGCTTCTTTTCCACACTGGGAACAACCAAGATGGCTTTGGGAAGAGAAGGCACCTTGCTTCAGATTCTCCCCCGCCTTGTACCATGCAGTCACTGCCAGACATGGGAGAGTGCCCATTGGGCTGTCAGAAGAAACTGGGTTTGCTCCTGTTTTGCACGTGTTGGAATGACTGCCTGCGATGGGGAAGCCAGAAAATAGGTACTCCTGGCCCTTCAGTTCAGGCCATTAGTCCAAACTGCTTTTAGCTCTCGTGAGTTCTGCTGGCCAAAAACCTCTAAAATCAGTTCCATGGCATTGTGACAAACAAAATGTGCTGTACAGCTCAATACAGTCAAAATAAAATCTGTTAGTGCTGCTGTGTTTGGGACCCATTCTTTTGTTTGGGCTGATTTCTTCTCACGGTGCTCCCCAGGCTGCTGGTACTTGCTGCCTCTCCCCTTGAAGGAGGTACACTAGGGATTTCATATTCCTTGTCACAAATCAGAAGGAAGGGTAGGAAACGCAGCAACCTGTGCTATGGCCTCCGACCCAGAGCCCCAACATGCTCTTCCCAGCAAACATGAAGCTGCCTGGGACGCTAGCCTCTTGCAGCCTCGCCCGTAATGACCCAAAAAGGGATTTTTCTTTTCCAGGGAAGGACTCGGACAGGATGCAACAGCTCTTCACTGGCAAGTTTATACCAGATTTTGTCTGATATTTCTACAGTTGTGTTTTGCTCTGCAGAAAGACAGATAGGGACCGTCGTCTTAGATTGATGTGCCAAGCTAGATGTTGGAAAGTCACAGTTCGTGGTGGAGCTGGAAGGAATCTTCTAGAAAGCCTGTCATGAATTTCAAGCACCTAGAGACCTTGTGGTTAAGCAGATGGTCTGGTAAACTGCTACAACAGTGTTCACAGCATTGACATTAGACAGGTGCTGCAGAAACCCTACAGCAGCCTTCCAAATACTTCAAGGGGCTGACAAGAAACCTGAAGCTGTGACTGCCCCATCCACGGCAGTGTTCAAGGGCAGGTTGGACAACGCGGCTTGGAGCATTCTTCACCAGTGGAAGTTGCAGGTAAGGCTGCCCTGGAAAGGGGTTCTACCTGAAGAACCCACGCCCAGGCTGGGGATGTGCTGCAGGGTTAGGAGTTGTTAGGGTTTGGGTTAGGGTTAGGGTTGTGACTGGGGATAGGGTTAGGGTTAGGGTAGGGTTAGGGTAGGGTTAGGGTTAGGGTTAGGGTTAGGGTTATCCAATATCTGATTGGATATCTGGATATCCAATATCTGATTCACCCTTTCAGATCTGGGGATGGGGTTTATGTTAAGAATTTTTCCAGAGATCCTCTAAAGTAGAAGTGGAGCGGACCGTACCAGAGATTACTGACATCCTTTACAGCAGTGAAGTTAAAGGAACAAGCTGCTTGAATAAATTACTCAAGAATAAAGAAAGCACCAGAGCCAGAGAAGACATGGCAGGTCTAACCTTCACGACCCTTGCTTATGAAATCGCATAATTTGGACTCGTATGATAAATGGAGCTTGGGGCCAGAACATATACCAGGAATTAGTGCAGAATTTAACTAAGATTTTCAGTCGTAGAGACTGATGGGTGTGTGCAGAGTTGCCTAAATCAGGAAAAGGCCTGGATATCCCATTAATTGGAGTTCCAATTCCTAACACTGTATCATGGACAAATTTGTGGGTGAACACTAGCAATCTGTACTCAAACGAAAGGTTAAAATTTGGAATAGATAATCCGAATGCAAAAAGAGCCAGGTTTGAATGTTGTTGCTGGGCATCTTCAGCACACAGTGAGATTTGAAGGGTGACACACACATTGCAGTCTCTCCTCACTTTCCTACCTCAAAGTGCTTTTGAATACACCTTCTCCACTACCTGCTATCAGCAAAGTACAGCAGAGTAAAGCACGAATGTTTGAACTCTGCTCCCACAGGAAAAGAGTCAGGCTTGAAAGTTGTTGCTGGGCATGCTCAGCACACAGGGAGCATTGCAGTGGTGACACACACTTTGCTGTCTCTCCTCATTTTCCTTCTCAAAGTGCATTTGAATCCAACTTCTCCGGTGCCTGCTCTCAGCTGAGCACAGCAGAGCAAAGCAGGAACGTTTGAACTCTGCTTCCACAGCCAAAAAGCCAGGAGTGAATGATTCTGCTGGCCATCTTCAACACCCAGTGAGCTTTGAAGGGTGACACGCTGTTTTCTGTCTCTCCTCTGTTTCCTACCCCAAAGTGCTTTTGAATCCATCTTCTCCACTGCCTGCTATCAGCAAAGCACAGCAGAGTAAAGCACGAACGTTTGAACACTGCTCCCACAGCAAAAGAGACAGGTTTGAAAGTTGTTGCTGGGCATCTTCAGCACACAGTGAGCTTTGAAGTGTGGCACACGCACTGTTGTCTCTCCTCACTTTCCTACCTCAAAGTGCATTTGAATCCAACTTCTCCGGAGCCTGTTCACAGCTGAGCAGAGCAGCGTAAAGCACGACAGTTTGAATTCTGCTGCGACAGGAAAAGAGCCAGGAGTGAATGATTCTACTGGGCATCTTCAGCACGCAGTGAGCTTTGAACTGTGACAAAGACTTTGCTGTCTCCCCTCACTTTCCTTCCTCAAAAAGTGCTTTTGAAAATAACTTCCCCGGTGCCTGCTCTCGCCTGAGCACAGCAGAGTAAAGCTCGAACGTTTGAACTCTGCTCCCACACCCAAACAGCCACGAGTGAAAGTTGTTGCTGGCCGTCATCAGCACACAGTGAGCTTTGAAGTATGACACACACATTGCTTCCTCTCCTCACTTTTCTGAATCAAAGTGCATTTGAATCCAACTTCTCCGGCGCCTGCTCTCGGCTGAGCACAGCAGAGTAAAGCACGAACGTTTGAACTCTGCTCCTACAGCAAAAGAGCCAGGAGTGAAAGATCTCTCTTGCCATCTTCAGCTCCCAGTGGGCTTTGAAGTGTGACAGTTTGCTGTCTCTCCTCATTTTCCTCCTCAAAGTGCATTTGAATCCAACTTCTCCGGTGCCTGCTCTCAGCTGAGCACAGCAGAGTAAAGCACGAACGTTTGAACTCTGCTCCCACACCCAAACAGCCACGAGTGACAGTTGTTGCTTGCTATCTTCAGCACCCAGTGAGCTTTTCAGTGCTGACACAAACATTGTTGTCTCTCCTCACTTTCCTAACTCAAAGTGCATTTGAATCCAAGTTCTCCGGTGCCTACTCTCGGCTGAGCAGAGCAGAGTAAATCACGAACGTTTGAACTCTGCTCCCACAGCCAAAGAGCCAGGAGTGAAAGATGCTGCTGGGCCTCTTTAGCACACGGTGAGCCTTTCAAGGTTGACACACACATTGCTGTCTCTCCTCACTTTCCTTCCTCAAAGTGCATTTGAATCCAACTTCTCCGGTGCCTGCTGTCGGCTGATCACTGCAGAGGAGAGCACAAACGTTTGAACTCTGCTCCCAAAGACAAAGAGTGCAATATGTTGCTGGGCATCTTCAGCACCCAGTGAGCTTTGAAGGGTGAGCACAAGTGACACACCTCACACATCACCTCAAAGTGCATTTGAATCCAACATCTCCAGTGACGGCTCTCGGCTGAGCACAGCAGAGCAAAGCAGGAACTTTTGAACTCTGCACCCACAGAAAAAGAGCCAGGCTTGAAAGTTGTTGCTGGGCATCTTCAGCACACAAGATCTTCGAAGAGTCACACACATATTGCTGTCTCTCCTCATTTTCCTTCCGCAAAGTGCATTTGAATCCAAATTCTCCAGTGCCTGCTCTCAGCTGAGCACAGCAGAGCAAAGCAGGAACGTTTGAACTCTGCTCCCACAGCCAAAGAGCCAGGTGCGAATGATCCTGCTAGGCAGCTTCATTCAGTGAGCTTCGCAAGGGTGAAACACACATTGCTGTATCTCCTCACTTGCCTACCTCAAAGTGCATTTGAATCCCCCCCGAAGAGAGAGAGCATGCCCTTCTGGGTAGCTCCCAGTTGCCTCCCTGGGCATGACAATGTTCCTGTGGTGCACATGAAGAATTTGCTGGGGGAAACAGTCTGGCTTATTCCTGCTTCTGGTAAAGGCAAACCCACTTGTGGGATTGCTTTTGCTCACCCGGATATACTTGGTGGGTAATGCAGGAAGATGGGGAAGTCTGATGTATACCTCAAGGGGATTTGATTTCAGGGGAAAACTGCCACTGAACTCAATTGTATGCTGTTGCCTGCTATGTAGCACTTTTATAGCCCACCAGCTAGATGTCTTCAGGTCACCAGCAGGTGGCCCTGACTTCCCTCCAACCATCATCCCAACAAAGAATGAACTTTGATGAAACCAGATGAGTTCTGTGGTAAAGGAACAATCAGCGTCAGCAGGCAACGATCCAACACTGCACACAGCCTCTCCTGCTCTGAAAGACTGTTACAAGGGATGGAGCCCGACGTCATGGAGCGGATGGACTCAGCAGCTTTATAGGGATTGTTCCATGCACTAAGGAATGATCTCTCTCTCTCTTTTTGTGTGTATGTATATATATATGTATATATACGTGAAAGAGCGATGGTATATTGAAAATGTGGCATCTGAGCATGACGTGAATGGTATGGAATAAGGGGTGGATACTGTCCTGGGTTCAGCAGTAGCAGTCATTTTTTTCTCCTTCTTAGTAGCTGGTGCAGCGCTGTGTTTTGACTTTCGGCCTGGGAACAGCGCTGATAACACCGATTGTTTTTAGCTGTTGCTCAGAAATGTTTACTCTGACCGAGGACTTTCTGAGTCTAATGCTCTGCCAGGGAAGGGGGGGAAGCCAGGAGGAAGCAGAGACAGGAAACCTGACCCAAACTAGCCAAAGAGGTATTCCATACCACAGCACATCATGTGCAGTATATAAACTGGGGGCTGTTACCCGGAAGGGTTAGATCACTGCTTGGTTGGGCTGGGTATCGTTTGGAGGGTGGTGAGCAGTTGTATTCTCTTCCCTTGTGATTTCCCTTATCATTATTATTGGTGATTGCCCTTAGTCATCGTGTTTGTAGTAAGCGTGGGTAAAGCCCTTCCCAAAACTTCATTTGCGAAGCCAAGCCTTCAATCAATCAATCAATCAATCAATCAATCAATCAATTATTATTTGGTGGTAGCAGTAGTGGTCTTGTTATACCTTAGTTATTGGACTGTTCTTATCTCAACCCATGGGAGATACATTCTTTTGATTCTCCTCCCCATCCCTCTGGGATCGGGGGGGAGGAAAGAGGGGGAGCAAGCTAGTGGCTGTGTGGTTCTGGGTTGCCAACTGGGCTTCAACCACGACAAGTATCTATACAAAACACATCCCAATTTCCAAATTGATGCTAGCAATATGTAGTTAAATTCATTATAATACATAAATCTGGTATAACTCCTTATATCCAGTGCAGCAGGCAAAGCAACTTAAAGAACAAAAAATATTGAAGAGGATAAAAACAAAACATCGCTTTATCTTGCAATTATTACTCAATAATGAGAAATTAGTAAACATGCAGCACCAAAACAAAAGAAGTAGCGATTTTGCTGAAGCAACTACATAAGTTTATGTGCATAAATGGCCATCCTCCCTAGATCACTTATTGAAATCAGTCTTATAGTGCAGATTCTTTTAAAGGAGATACTGCTCAACAGATGGGCTGGAGAGAGAATTGACAATTTTTTGAATAGAATTTCTCCATACTGAAGCCAGTTTCCACATTTCAAATATGATACTTTTATAAGGAATTGTTTAATCCCTAGATCCCTCAGGCAGCACCAGTCTCACCTCCTTTCTAAGAGATCTGTGGTGTTAATGAGGAAGAAGAGTTTCAAAATGGGGATTTCTCTGCAGAAACGCAGGGGGGTTTTCCAGCTAAATGAAAATGTCTGATAATTTCTGCACCTCAAGAGCTGAGACTTTGTGTGTGTGGGAGGACCTGTGAGGATGTTTGATTCTACTAACAAGGCAAAGTACTTTATGCTGTTGTGATCTCCCAAATTCTTTGCTAATGGTTTGTCATCTCTGTGGGAGGGAGTGGAATAACGACCCTTTCCTGCACTTTGATATGTCAGCCTCTGGTTTTGTAAATGCCAATAGTGCAAGCAAAACTAGCATCATCTGATGACCCTGTACTTCCTTGGACTCTGCTTCTTTTCCACACTGGGAACAACCAAGATGGCTTTGGGAAGAGAAGGCACCTTGCTTCAGATTCTCCCCCGCCTTGTACCATGCAGTCACTGCCAGACATGGGAGAGTGCCCATTGGGCTGTCAGAAGAAACTGGGTTTGCTCCTGTTTTGCACGTGTTGGAATGACTGCCTGCGATGGGGAAGCCAGAAAATAGGTACTCCTGGCCCTTCAGTTCAGGCCATTAGTCCAAACTGCTTTTAGCTCTCGTGAGTTCTGCTGGCCAAAAACCTCTAAAATCAGTTCCATGGCATTGTGACAAACAAAATGTGCTGTACAGCTCAATACAGTCAAAATAAAATCTGTTAGTGCTGCTGTGTTTGGGACCCATTCTTTTGTTTGGGCTGATTTCTTCTCACGGTGCTCCCCAGGCTGCTGGTACTTGCTGCCTCTCCCCTTGAAGGAGGTACACTAGGGATTTCATATTCCTTGTCACAAATCAGAAGGAAGGGTAGGAAACGCAGCAACCTGTGCTATGGCCTCCGACCCAGAGCCCCAACATGCTCTTCCCAGCAAACATGAAGCTGCCTGGGACGCTAGCCTCTTGCAGCCTCGCCCGTAATGACCCAAAAAGGGATTTTTCTTTTCCAGGGAAGGACTCGGACAGGATGCAACAGCTCTTCACTGGCAAGTTTATACCAGATTTTGTCTGATATTTCTACAGTTGTGTTTTGCTCTGCAGAAAGACAGATAGGGACCGTCGTCTTAGATTGATGTGCCAAGCTAGATGTTGGAAAGTCACAGTTCGTGGTGGAGCTGGAAGGAATCTTCTAGAAAGCCTGTCATGAATTTCAAGCACCTAGAGACCTTGTGGTTAAGCAGATGGTCTGGTAAACTGCTACAACAGTGTTCACAGCATTGACATTAGACAGGTGCTGCAGAAACCCTACAGCAGCCTTCCAAATACTTCAAGGGGCTGACAAGAAACCTGAAGCTGTGACTGCCCCATCCACGGCAGTGTTCAAGGGCAGGTTGGACAACGCGGCTTGGAGCATTCTTCACCAGTGGAAGTTGCAGGTAAGGCTGCCCTGGAAAGGGGTTCTACCTGAAGAACCCACGCCCAGGCTGGGGATGTGCTGCAGGGTTAGGAGTTGTTAGGGTTTGGGTTAGGGTTAGGGTTGTGACTGGGGATAGGGTTAGGGTTAGGGTAGGGTTAGGGTAGGGTTAGGGTTAGGGTTAGGGTTAGGGTTATCCAATATCTGATTGGATATCTGGATATCCAATATCTGATTCACCCTTTCAGATCTGGGGATGGGGTTTATGTTAAGAATTTTTCCAGAGATCCTCTAAAGTAGAAGTGGAGCGGACCGTACCAGAGATTACTGACATCCTTTACAGCAGTGAAGTTAAAGGAACAAGCTGCTTGAATAAATTACTCAAGAATAAAGAAAGCACCAGAGCCAGAGAAGACATGGCAGGTCTAACCTTCACGACCCTTGCTTATGAAATCGCATAATTTGGACTCGTATGATAAATGGAGCTTGGGGCCAGAACATATACCAGGAATTAGTGCAGAATTTAACTAAGATTTTCAGTCGTAGAGACTGATGGGTGTGTGCAGAGTTGCCTAAATCAGGAAAAGGCCTGGATATCCCATTAATTGGAGTTCCAATTCCTAACACTGTATCATGGACAAATTTGTGGGTGAACACTAGCAATCTGTACTCAAACGAAAGGTTAAAATTTGGAATAGATAATCCGAATGCAAAAAGAGCCAGGTTTGAATGTTGTTGCTGGGCATCTTCAGCACACAGTGAGATTTGAAGGGTGACACACACATTGCAGTCTCTCCTCACTTTCCTACCTCAAAGTGCTTTTGAATACACCTTCTCCACTACCTGCTATCAGCAAAGTACAGCAGAGTAAAGCACGAATGTTTGAACTCTGCTCCCACAGGAAAAGAGTCAGGCTTGAAAGTTGTTGCTGGGCATGCTCAGCACACAGGGAGCATTGCAGTGGTGACACACACTTTGCTGTCTCTCCTCATTTTCCTTCTCAAAGTGCATTTGAATCCAACTTCTCCGGTGCCTGCTCTCAGCTGAGCACAGCAGAGCAAAGCAGGAACGTTTGAACTCTGCTTCCACAGCCAAAAAGCCAGGAGTGAATGATTCTGCTGGCCATCTTCAACACCCAGTGAGCTTTGAAGGGTGACACGCTGTTTTCTGTCTCTCCTCTGTTTCCTACCCCAAAGTGCTTTTGAATCCATCTTCTCCACTGCCTGCTATCAGCAAAGCACAGCAGAGTAAAGCACGAACGTTTGAACACTGCTCCCACAGCAAAAGAGACAGGTTTGAAAGTTGTTGCTGGGCATCTTCAGCACACAGTGAGCTTTGAAGTGTGGCACACGCACTGTTGTCTCTCCTCACTTTCCTACCTCAAAGTGCATTTGAATCCAACTTCTCCGGAGCCTGTTCACAGCTGAGCAGAGCAGCGTAAAGCACGACAGTTTGAATTCTGCTGCGACAGGAAAAGAGCCAGGAGTGAATGATTCTACTGGGCATCTTCAGCACGCAGTGAGCTTTGAACTGTGACAAAGACTTTGCTGTCTCCCCTCACTTTCCTTCCTCAAAAAGTGCTTTTGAAAATAACTTCCCCGGTGCCTGCTCTCGCCTGAGCACAGCAGAGTAAAGCTCGAACGTTTGAACTCTGCTCCCACACCCAAACAGCCACGAGTGAAAGTTGTTGCTGGCCGTCATCAGCACACAGTGAGCTTTGAAGTATGACACACACATTGCTTCCTCTCCTCACTTTTCTGAATCAAAGTGCATTTGAATCCAACTTCTCCGGCGCCTGCTCTCGGCTGAGCACAGCAGAGTAAAGCACGAACGTTTGAACTCTGCTCCTACAGCAAAAGAGCCAGGAGTGAAAGATCTCTCTTGCCATCTTCAGCTCCCAGTGGGCTTTGAAGTGTGACAGTTTGCTGTCTCTCCTCATTTTCCTCCTCAAAGTGCATTTGAATCCAACTTCTCCGGTGCCTGCTCTCAGCTGAGCACAGCAGAGTAAAGCACGAACGTTTGAACTCTGCTCCCACACCCAAACAGCCACGAGTGACAGTTGTTGCTTGCTATCTTCAGCACCCAGTGAGCTTTTCAGTGCTGACACAAACATTGTTGTCTCTCCTCACTTTCCTAACTCAAAGTGCATTTGAATCCAAGTTCTCCGGTGCCTACTCTCGGCTGAGCAGAGCAGAGTAAATCACGAACGTTTGAACTCTGCTCCCACAGCCAAAGAGCCAGGAGTGAAAGATGCTGCTGGGCCTCTTTAGCACACGGTGAGCCTTTCAAGGTTGACACACACATTGCTGTCTCTCCTCACTTTCCTTCCTCAAAGTGCATTTGAATCCAACTTCTCCGGTGCCTGCTGTCGGCTGATCACTGCAGAGGAGAGCACAAACGTTTGAACTCTGCTCCCAAAGACAAAGAGTGCAATATGTTGCTGGGCATCTTCAGCACCCAGTGAGCTTTGAAGGGTGAGCACAAGTGACACACCTCACACATCACCTCAAAGTGCATTTGAATCCAACATCTCCAGTGACGGCTCTCGGCTGAGCACAGCAGAGCAAAGCAGGAACTTTTGAACTCTGCACCCACAGAAAAAGAGCCAGGCTTGAAAGTTGTTGCTGGGCATCTTCAGCACACAAGATCTTCGAAGAGTCACACACATATTGCTGTCTCTCCTCATTTTCCTTCCGCAAAGTGCATTTGAATCCAAATTCTCCAGTGCCTGCTCTCAGCTGAGCACAGCAGAGCAAAGCAGGAACGTTTGAACTCTGCTCCCACAGCCAAAGAGCCAGGTGCGAATGATCCTGCTAGGCAGCTTCATTCAGTGAGCTTCGCAAGGGTGAAACACACATTGCTGTATCTCCTCACTTGCCTACCTCAAAGTGCATTTGAATCCCCCCCGAAGAGAGAGAGCATGCCCTTCTGGGTAGCTCCCAGTTGCCTCCCTGGGCATGACAATGTTCCTGTGGTGCACATGAAGAATTTGCTGGGGGAAACAGTCTGGCTTATTCCTGCTTCTGGTAAAGGCAAACCCACTTGTGGGATTGCTTTTGCTCACCCGGATATACTTGGTGGGTAATGCAGGAAGATGGGGAAGTCTGATGTATACCTCAAGGGGATTTGATTTCAGGGGAAAACTGCCACTGAACTCAATTGTATGCTGTTGCCTGCTATGTAGCACTTTTATAGCCCACCAGCTAGATGTCTTCAGGTCACCAGCAGGTGGCCCTGACTTCCCTCCAACCATCATCCCAACAAAGAATGAACTTTGATGAAACCAGATGAGTTCTGTGGTAAAGGAACAATCAGCGTCAGCAGGCAACGATCCAACACTGCACACAGCCTCTCCTGCTCTGAAAGACTGTTACAAGGGATGGAGCCCGACGTCATGGAGCGGATGGACTCAGCAGCTTTATAGGGATTGTTCCATGCACTAAGGAATGATCTCTCTCTCTCTTTTTGTGTGTATGTATATATATATGTATATATACGTGAAAGAGCGATGGTATATTGAAAATGTGGCATCTGAGCATGACGTGAATGGTATGGAATAAGGGGTGGATACTGTCCTGGGTTCAGCAGTAGCAGTCATTTTTTTCTCCTTCTTAGTAGCTGGTGCAGCGCTGTGTTTTGACTTTCGGCCTGGGAACAGCGCTGATAACACCGATTGTTTTTAGCTGTTGCTCAGAAATGTTTACTCTGACCGAGGACTTTCTGAGTCTAATGCTCTGCCAGGGAAGGGGGGGAAGCCAGGAGGAAGCAGAGACAGGAAACCTGACCCAAACTAGCCAAAGAGGTATTCCATACCACAGCACATCATGTGCAGTATATAAACTGGGGGCTGTTACCCGGAAGGGTTAGATCACTGCTTGGTTGGGCTGGGTATCGTTTGGAGGGTGGTGAGCAGTTGTATTCTCTTCCCTTGTGATTTCCCTTATCATTATTATTGGTGATTGCCCTTAGTCATCGTGTTTGTAGTAAGCGTGGGTAAAGCCCTTCCCAAAACTTCATTTGCGAAGCCAAGCCTTCAATCAATCAATCAATCAATCAATCAATCAATCAATTATTATTTGGTGGTAGCAGTAGTGGTCTTGTTATACCTTAGTTATTGGACTGTTCTTATCTCAACCCATGGGAGATACATTCTTTTGATTCTCCTCCCCATCCCTCTGGGATCGGGGGGGAGGAAAGAGGGGGAGCAAGCTAGTGGCTGTGTGGTTCTGGGTTGCCAACTGGGCTTCAACCACGACAAGTATCTATACAAAACACATCCCAATTTCCAAATTGATGCTAGCAATATGTAGTTAAATTCATTATAATACATAAATCTGGTATAACTCCTTATATCCAGTGCAGCAGGCAAAGCAACTTAAAGAACAAAAAATATTGAAGAGGATAAAAACAAAACATCGCTTTATCTTGCAATTATTACTCAATAATGAGAAATTAGTAAACATGCAGCACCAAAACAAAAGAAGTAGCGATTTTGCTGAAGCAACTACATAAGTTTATGTGCATAAATGGCCATCCTCCCTAGATCACTTATTGAAATCAGTCTTATAGTGCAGATTCTTTTAAAGGAGATACTGCTCAACAGATGGGCTGGAGAGAGAATTGACAATTTTTTGAATAGAATTTCTCCATACTGAAGCCAGTTTCCACATTTCAAATATGATACTTTTATAAGGAATTGTTTAATCCCTAGATCCCTCAGGCAGCACCAGTCTCACCTCCTTTCTAAGAGATCTGTGGTGTTAATGAGGAAGAAGAGTTTCAAAATGGGGATTTCTCTGCAGAAACGCAGGGGGGTTTTCCAGCTAAATGAAAATGTCTGATAATTTCTGCACCTCAAGAGCTGAGACTTTGTGTGTGTGGGAGGACCTGTGAGGATGTTTGATTCTACTAACAAGGCAAAGTACTTTATGCTGTTGTGATCTCCCAAATTCTTTGCTAATGGTTTGTCATCTCTGTGGGAGGGAGTGGAATAACGACCCTTTCCTGCACTTTGATATGTCAGCCTCTGGTTTTGTAAATGCCAATAGTGCAAGCAAAACTAGCATCATCTGATGACCCTGTACTTCCTTGGACTCTGCTTCTTTTCCACACTGGGAACAACCAAGATGGCTTTGGGAAGAGAAGGCACCTTGCTTCAGATTCTCCCCCGCCTTGTACCATGCAGTCACTGCCAGACATGGGAGAGTGCCCATTGGGCTGTCAGAAGAAACTGGGTTTGCTCCTGTTTTGCACGTGTTGGAATGACTGCCTGCGATGGGGAAGCCAGAAAATAGGTACTCCTGGCCCTTCAGTTCAGGCCATTAGTCCAAACTGCTTTTAGCTCTCGTGAGTTCTGCTGGCCAAAAACCTCTAAAATCAGTTCCATGGCATTGTGACAAACAAAATGTGCTGTACAGCTCAATACAGTCAAAATAAAATCTGTTAGTGCTGCTGTGTTTGGGACCCATTCTTTTGTTTGGGCTGATTTCTTCTCACGGTGCTCCCCAGGCTGCTGGTACTTGCTGCCTCTCCCCTTGAAGGAGGTACACTAGGGATTTCATATTCCTTGTCACAAATCAGAAGGAAGGGTAGGAAACGCAGCAACCTGTGCTATGGCCTCCGACCCAGAGCCCCAACATGCTCTTCCCAGCAAACATGAAGCTGCCTGGGACGCTAGCCTCTTGCAGCCTCGCCCGTAATGACCCAAAAAGGGATTTTTCTTTTCCAGGGAAGGACTCGGACAGGATGCAACAGCTCTTCACTGGCAAGTTTATACCAGATTTTGTCTGATATTTCTACAGTTGTGTTTTGCTCTGCAGAAAGACAGATAGGGACCGTCGTCTTAGATTGATGTGCCAAGCTAGATGTTGGAAAGTCACAGTTCGTGGTGGAGCTGGAAGGAATCTTCTAGAAAGCCTGTCATGAATTTCAAGCACCTAGAGACCTTGTGGTTAAGCAGATGGTCTGGTAAACTGCTACAACAGTGTTCACAGCATTGACATTAGACAGGTGCTGCAGAAACCCTACAGCAGCCTTCCAAATACTTCAAGGGGCTGACAAGAAACCTGAAGCTGTGACTGCCCCATCCACGGCAGTGTTCAAGGGCAGGTTGGACAACGCGGCTTGGAGCATTCTTCACCAGTGGAAGTTGCAGGTAAGGCTGCCCTGGAAAGGGGTTCTACCTGAAGAACCCACGCCCAGGCTGGGGATGTGCTGCAGGGTTAGGAGTTGTTAGGGTTTGGGTTAGGGTTAGGGTTGTGACTGGGGATAGGGTTAGGGTTAGGGTAGGGTTAGGGTAGGGTTAGGGTTAGGGTTAGGGTTAGGGTTATCCAATATCTGATTGGATATCTGGATATCCAATATCTGATTCACCCTTTCAGATCTGGGGATGGGGTTTATGTTAAGAATTTTTCCAGAGATCCTCTAAAGTAGAAGTGGAGCGGACCGTACCAGAGATTACTGACATCCTTTACAGCAGTGAAGTTAAAGGAACAAGCTGCTTGAATAAATTACTCAAGAATAAAGAAAGCACCAGAGCCAGAGAAGACATGGCAGGTCTAACCTTCACGACCCTTGCTTATGAAATCGCATAATTTGGACTCGTATGATAAATGGAGCTTGGGGCCAGAACATATACCAGGAATTAGTGCAGAATTTAACTAAGATTTTCAGTCGTAGAGACTGATGGGTGTGTGCAGAGTTGCCTAAATCAGGAAAAGGCCTGGATATCCCATTAATTGGAGTTCCAATTCCTAACACTGTATCATGGACAAATTTGTGGGTGAACACTAGCAATCTGTACTCAAACGAAAGGTTAAAATTTGGAATAGATAATCCGAATGCAAAAAGAGCCAGGTTTGAATGTTGTTGCTGGGCATCTTCAGCACACAGTGAGATTTGAAGGGTGACACACACATTGCAGTCTCTCCTCACTTTCCTACCTCAAAGTGCTTTTGAATACACCTTCTCCACTACCTGCTATCAGCAAAGTACAGCAGAGTAAAGCACGAATGTTTGAACTCTGCTCCCACAGGAAAAGAGTCAGGCTTGAAAGTTGTTGCTGGGCATGCTCAGCACACAGGGAGCATTGCAGTGGTGACACACACTTTGCTGTCTCTCCTCATTTTCCTTCTCAAAGTGCATTTGAATCCAACTTCTCCGGTGCCTGCTCTCAGCTGAGCACAGCAGAGCAAAGCAGGAACGTTTGAACTCTGCTTCCACAGCCAAAAAGCCAGGAGTGAATGATTCTGCTGGCCATCTTCAACACCCAGTGAGCTTTGAAGGGTGACACGCTGTTTTCTGTCTCTCCTCTGTTTCCTACCCCAAAGTGCTTTTGAATCCATCTTCTCCACTGCCTGCTATCAGCAAAGCACAGCAGAGTAAAGCACGAACGTTTGAACACTGCTCCCACAGCAAAAGAGACAGGTTTGAAAGTTGTTGCTGGGCATCTTCAGCACACAGTGAGCTTTGAAGTGTGGCACACGCACTGTTGTCTCTCCTCACTTTCCTACCTCAAAGTGCATTTGAATCCAACTTCTCCGGAGCCTGTTCACAGCTGAGCAGAGCAGCGTAAAGCACGACAGTTTGAATTCTGCTGCGACAGGAAAAGAGCCAGGAGTGAATGATTCTACTGGGCATCTTCAGCACGCAGTGAGCTTTGAACTGTGACAAAGACTTTGCTGTCTCCCCTCACTTTCCTTCCTCAAAAAGTGCTTTTGAAAATAACTTCCCCGGTGCCTGCTCTCGCCTGAGCACAGCAGAGTAAAGCTCGAACGTTTGAACTCTGCTCCCACACCCAAACAGCCACGAGTGAAAGTTGTTGCTGGCCGTCATCAGCACACAGTGAGCTTTGAAGTATGACACACACATTGCTTCCTCTCCTCACTTTTCTGAATCAAAGTGCATTTGAATCCAACTTCTCCGGCGCCTGCTCTCGGCTGAGCACAGCAGAGTAAAGCACGAACGTTTGAACTCTGCTCCTACAGCAAAAGAGCCAGGAGTGAAAGATCTCTCTTGCCATCTTCAGCTCCCAGTGGGCTTTGAAGTGTGACAGTTTGCTGTCTCTCCTCATTTTCCTCCTCAAAGTGCATTTGAATCCAACTTCTCCGGTGCCTGCTCTCAGCTGAGCACAGCAGAGTAAAGCACGAACGTTTGAACTCTGCTCCCACACCCAAACAGCCACGAGTGACAGTTGTTGCTTGCTATCTTCAGCACCCAGTGAGCTTTTCAGTGCTGACACAAACATTGTTGTCTCTCCTCACTTTCCTAACTCAAAGTGCATTTGAATCCAAGTTCTCCGGTGCCTACTCTCGGCTGAGCAGAGCAGAGTAAATCACGAACGTTTGAACTCTGCTCCCACAGCCAAAGAGCCAGGAGTGAAAGATGCTGCTGGGCCTCTTTAGCACACGGTGAGCCTTTCAAGGTTGACACACACATTGCTGTCTCTCCTCACTTTCCTTCCTCAAAGTGCATTTGAATCCAACTTCTCCGGTGCCTGCTGTCGGCTGATCACTGCAGAGGAGAGCACAAACGTTTGAACTCTGCTCCCAAAGACAAAGAGTGCAATATGTTGCTGGGCATCTTCAGCACCCAGTGAGCTTTGAAGGGTGAGCACAAGTGACACACCTCACACATCACCTCAAAGTGCATTTGAATCCAACATCTCCAGTGACGGCTCTCGGCTGAGCACAGCAGAGCAAAGCAGGAACTTTTGAACTCTGCACCCACAGAAAAAGAGCCAGGCTTGAAAGTTGTTGCTGGGCATCTTCAGCACACAAGATCTTCGAAGAGTCACACACATATTGCTGTCTCTCCTCATTTTCCTTCCGCAAAGTGCATTTGAATCCAAATTCTCCAGTGCCTGCTCTCAGCTGAGCACAGCAGAGCAAAGCAGGAACGTTTGAACTCTGCTCCCACAGCCAAAGAGCCAGGTGCGAATGATCCTGCTAGGCAGCTTCATTCAGTGAGCTTCGCAAGGGTGAAACACACATTGCTGTATCTCCTCACTTGCCTACCTCAAAGTGCATTTGAATCCCCCCCGAAGAGAGAGAGCATGCCCTTCTGGGTAGCTCCCAGTTGCCTCCCTGGGCATGACAATGTTCCTGTGGTGCACATGAAGAATTTGCTGGGGGAAACAGTCTGGCTTATTCCTGCTTCTGGTAAAGGCAAACCCACTTGTGGGATTGCTTTTGCTCACCCGGATATACTTGGTGGGTAATGCAGGAAGATGGGGAAGTCTGATGTATACCTCAAGGGGATTTGATTTCAGGGGAAAACTGCCACTGAACTCAATTGTATGCTGTTGCCTGCTATGTAGCACTTTTATAGCCCACCAGCTAGATGTCTTCAGGTCACCAGCAGGTGGCCCTGACTTCCCTCCAACCATCATCCCAACAAAGAATGAACTTTGATGAAACCAGATGAGTTCTGTGGTAAAGGAACAATCAGCGTCAGCAGGCAACGATCCAACACTGCACACAGCCTCTCCTGCTCTGAAAGACTGTTACAAGGGATGGAGCCCGACGTCATGGAGCGGATGGACTCAGCAGCTTTATAGGGATTGTTCCATGCACTAAGGAATGATCTCTCTCTCTCTTTTTGTGTGTATGTATATATATATGTATATATACGTGAAAGAGCGATGGTATATTGAAAATGTGGCATCTGAGCATGACGTGAATGGTATGGAATAAGGGGTGGATACTGTCCTGGGTTCAGCAGTAGCAGTCATTTTTTTCTCCTTCTTAGTAGCTGGTGCAGCGCTGTGTTTTGACTTTCGGCCTGGGAACAGCGCTGATAACACCGATTGTTTTTAGCTGTTGCTCAGAAATGTTTACTCTGACCGAGGACTTTCTGAGTCTAATGCTCTGCCAGGGAAGGGGGGGAAGCCAGGAGGAAGCAGAGACAGGAAACCTGACCCAAACTAGCCAAAGAGGTATTCCATACCACAGCACATCATGTGCAGTATATAAACTGGGGGCTGTTACCCGGAAGGGTTAGATCACTGCTTGGTTGGGCTGGGTATCGTTTGGAGGGTGGTGAGCAGTTGTATTCTCTTCCCTTGTGATTTCCCTTATCATTATTATTGGTGATTGCCCTTAGTCATCGTGTTTGTAGTAAGCGTGGGTAAAGCCCTTCCCAAAACTTCATTTGCGAAGCCAAGCCTTCAATCAATCAATCAATCAATCAATCAATCAATCAATTATTATTTGGTGGTAGCAGTAGTGGTCTTGTTATACCTTAGTTATTGGACTGTTCTTATCTCAACCCATGGGAGATACATTCTTTTGATTCTCCTCCCCATCCCTCTGGGATCGGGGGGGAGGAAAGAGGGGGAGCAAGCTAGTGGCTGTGTGGTTCTGGGTTGCCAACTGGGCTTCAACCACGACAAGTATCTATACAAAACACATCCCAATTTCCAAATTGATGCTAGCAATATGTAGTTAAATTCATTATAATACATAAATCTGGTATAACTCCTTATATCCAGTGCAGCAGGCAAAGCAACTTAAAGAACAAAAAATATTGAAGAGGATAAAAACAAAACATCGCTTTATCTTGCAATTATTACTCAATAATGAGAAATTAGTAAACATGCAGCACCAAAACAAAAGAAGTAGCGATTTTGCTGAAGCAACTACATAAGTTTATGTGCATAAATGGCCATCCTCCCTAGATCACTTATTGAAATCAGTCTTATAGTGCAGATTCTTTTAAAGGAGATACTGCTCAACAGATGGGCTGGAGAGAGAATTGACAATTTTTTGAATAGAATTTCTCCATACTGAAGCCAGTTTCCACATTTCAAATATGATACTTTTATAAGGAATTGTTTAATCCCTAGATCCCTCAGGCAGCACCAGTCTCACCTCCTTTCTAAGAGATCTGTGGTGTTAATGAGGAAGAAGAGTTTCAAAATGGGGATTTCTCTGCAGAAACGCAGGGGGGTTTTCCAGCTAAATGAAAATGTCTGATAATTTCTGCACCTCAAGAGCTGAGACTTTGTGTGTGTGGGAGGACCTGTGAGGATGTTTGATTCTACTAACAAGGCAAAGTACTTTATGCTGTTGTGATCTCCCAAATTCTTTGCTAATGGTTTGTCATCTCTGTGGGAGGGAGTGGAATAACGACCCTTTCCTGCACTTTGATATGTCAGCCTCTGGTTTTGTAAATGCCAATAGTGCAAGCAAAACTAGCATCATCTGATGACCCTGTACTTCCTTGGACTCTGCTTCTTTTCCACACTGGGAACAACCAAGATGGCTTTGGGAAGAGAAGGCACCTTGCTTCAGATTCTCCCCCGCCTTGTACCATGCAGTCACTGCCAGACATGGGAGAGTGCCCATTGGGCTGTCAGAAGAAACTGGGTTTGCTCCTGTTTTGCACGTGTTGGAATGACTGCCTGCGATGGGGAAGCCAGAAAATAGGTACTCCTGGCCCTTCAGTTCAGGCCATTAGTCCAAACTGCTTTTAGCTCTCGTGAGTTCTGCTGGCCAAAAACCTCTAAAATCAGTTCCATGGCATTGTGACAAACAAAATGTGCTGTACAGCTCAATACAGTCAAAATAAAATCTGTTAGTGCTGCTGTGTTTGGGACCCATTCTTTTGTTTGGGCTGATTTCTTCTCACGGTGCTCCCCAGGCTGCTGGTACTTGCTGCCTCTCCCCTTGAAGGAGGTACACTAGGGATTTCATATTCCTTGTCACAAATCAGAAGGAAGGGTAGGAAACGCAGCAACCTGTGCTATGGCCTCCGACCCAGAGCCCCAACATGCTCTTCCCAGCAAACATGAAGCTGCCTGGGACGCTAGCCTCTTGCAGCCTCGCCCGTAATGACCCAAAAAGGGATTTTTCTTTTCCAGGGAAGGACTCGGACAGGATGCAACAGCTCTTCACTGGCAAGTTTATACCAGATTTTGTCTGATATTTCTACAGTTGTGTTTTGCTCTGCAGAAAGACAGATAGGGACCGTCGTCTTAGATTGATGTGCCAAGCTAGATGTTGGAAAGTCACAGTTCGTGGTGGAGCTGGAAGGAATCTTCTAGAAAGCCTGTCATGAATTTCAAGCACCTAGAGACCTTGTGGTTAAGCAGATGGTCTGGTAAACTGCTACAACAGTGTTCACAGCATTGACATTAGACAGGTGCTGCAGAAACCCTACAGCAGCCTTCCAAATACTTCAAGGGGCTGACAAGAAACCTGAAGCTGTGACTGCCCCATCCACGGCAGTGTTCAAGGGCAGGTTGGACAACGCGGCTTGGAGCATTCTTCACCAGTGGAAGTTGCAGGTAAGGCTGCCCTGGAAAGGGGTTCTACCTGAAGAACCCACGCCCAGGCTGGGGATGTGCTGCAGGGTTAGGAGTTGTTAGGGTTTGGGTTAGGGTTAGGGTTGTGACTGGGGATAGGGTTAGGGTTAGGGTAGGGTTAGGGTAGGGTTAGGGTTAGGGTTAGGGTTAGGGTTATCCAATATCTGATTGGATATCTGGATATCCAATATCTGATTCACCCTTTCAGATCTGGGGATGGGGTTTATGTTAAGAATTTTTCCAGAGATCCTCTAAAGTAGAAGTGGAGCGGACCGTACCAGAGATTACTGACATCCTTTACAGCAGTGAAGTTAAAGGAACAAGCTGCTTGAATAAATTACTCAAGAATAAAGAAAGCACCAGAGCCAGAGAAGACATGGCAGGTCTAACCTTCACGACCCTTGCTTATGAAATCGCATAATTTGGACTCGTATGATAAATGGAGCTTGGGGCCAGAACATATACCAGGAATTAGTGCAGAATTTAACTAAGATTTTCAGTCGTAGAGACTGATGGGTGTGTGCAGAGTTGCCTAAATCAGGAAAAGGCCTGGATATCCCATTAATTGGAGTTCCAATTCCTAACACTGTATCATGGACAAATTTGTGGGTGAACACTAGCAATCTGTACTCAAACGAAAGGTTAAAATTTGGAATAGATAATCCGAATGCAAAAAGAGCCAGGTTTGAATGTTGTTGCTGGGCATCTTCAGCACACAGTGAGATTTGAAGGGTGACACACACATTGCAGTCTCTCCTCACTTTCCTACCTCAAAGTGCTTTTGAATACACCTTCTCCACTACCTGCTATCAGCAAAGTACAGCAGAGTAAAGCACGAATGTTTGAACTCTGCTCCCACAGGAAAAGAGTCAGGCTTGAAAGTTGTTGCTGGGCATGCTCAGCACACAGGGAGCATTGCAGTGGTGACACACACTTTGCTGTCTCTCCTCATTTTCCTTCTCAAAGTGCATTTGAATCCAACTTCTCCGGTGCCTGCTCTCAGCTGAGCACAGCAGAGCAAAGCAGGAACGTTTGAACTCTGCTTCCACAGCCAAAAAGCCAGGAGTGAATGATTCTGCTGGCCATCTTCAACACCCAGTGAGCTTTGAAGGGTGACACGCTGTTTTCTGTCTCTCCTCTGTTTCCTACCCCAAAGTGCTTTTGAATCCATCTTCTCCACTGCCTGCTATCAGCAAAGCACAGCAGAGTAAAGCACGAACGTTTGAACACTGCTCCCACAGCAAAAGAGACAGGTTTGAAAGTTGTTGCTGGGCATCTTCAGCACACAGTGAGCTTTGAAGTGTGGCACACGCACTGTTGTCTCTCCTCACTTTCCTACCTCAAAGTGCATTTGAATCCAACTTCTCCGGAGCCTGTTCACAGCTGAGCAGAGCAGCGTAAAGCACGACAGTTTGAATTCTGCTGCGACAGGAAAAGAGCCAGGAGTGAATGATTCTACTGGGCATCTTCAGCACGCAGTGAGCTTTGAACTGTGACAAAGACTTTGCTGTCTCCCCTCACTTTCCTTCCTCAAAAAGTGCTTTTGAAAATAACTTCCCCGGTGCCTGCTCTCGCCTGAGCACAGCAGAGTAAAGCTCGAACGTTTGAACTCTGCTCCCACACCCAAACAGCCACGAGTGAAAGTTGTTGCTGGCCGTCATCAGCACACAGTGAGCTTTGAAGTATGACACACACATTGCTTCCTCTCCTCACTTTTCTGAATCAAAGTGCATTTGAATCCAACTTCTCCGGCGCCTGCTCTCGGCTGAGCACAGCAGAGTAAAGCACGAACGTTTGAACTCTGCTCCTACAGCAAAAGAGCCAGGAGTGAAAGATCTCTCTTGCCATCTTCAGCTCCCAGTGGGCTTTGAAGTGTGACAGTTTGCTGTCTCTCCTCATTTTCCTCCTCAAAGTGCATTTGAATCCAACTTCTCCGGTGCCTGCTCTCAGCTGAGCACAGCAGAGTAAAGCACGAACGTTTGAACTCTGCTCCCACACCCAAACAGCCACGAGTGACAGTTGTTGCTTGCTATCTTCAGCACCCAGTGAGCTTTTCAGTGCTGACACAAACATTGTTGTCTCTCCTCACTTTCCTAACTCAAAGTGCATTTGAATCCAAGTTCTCCGGTGCCTACTCTCGGCTGAGCAGAGCAGAGTAAATCACGAACGTTTGAACTCTGCTCCCACAGCCAAAGAGCCAGGAGTGAAAGATGCTGCTGGGCCTCTTTAGCACACGGTGAGCCTTTCAAGGTTGACACACACATTGCTGTCTCTCCTCACTTTCCTTCCTCAAAGTGCATTTGAATCCAACTTCTCCGGTGCCTGCTGTCGGCTGATCACTGCAGAGGAGAGCACAAACGTTTGAACTCTGCTCCCAAAGACAAAGAGTGCAATATGTTGCTGGGCATCTTCAGCACCCAGTGAGCTTTGAAGGGTGAGCACAAGTGACACACCTCACACATCACCTCAAAGTGCATTTGAATCCAACATCTCCAGTGACGGCTCTCGGCTGAGCACAGCAGAGCAAAGCAGGAACTTTTGAACTCTGCACCCACAGAAAAAGAGCCAGGCTTGAAAGTTGTTGCTGGGCATCTTCAGCACACAAGATCTTCGAAGAGTCACACACATATTGCTGTCTCTCCTCATTTTCCTTCCGCAAAGTGCATTTGAATCCAAATTCTCCAGTGCCTGCTCTCAGCTGAGCACAGCAGAGCAAAGCAGGAACGTTTGAACTCTGCTCCCACAGCCAAAGAGCCAGGTGCGAATGATCCTGCTAGGCAGCTTCATTCAGTGAGCTTCGCAAGGGTGAAACACACATTGCTGTATCTCCTCACTTGCCTACCTCAAAGTGCATTTGAATCCCCCCCGAAGAGAGAGAGCATGCCCTTCTGGGTAGCTCCCAGTTGCCTCCCTGGGCATGACAATGTTCCTGTGGTGCACATGAAGAATTTGCTGGGGGAAACAGTCTGGCTTATTCCTGCTTCTGGTAAAGGCAAACCCACTTGTGGGATTGCTTTTGCTCACCCGGATATACTTGGTGGGTAATGCAGGAAGATGGGGAAGTCTGATGTATACCTCAAGGGGATTTGATTTCAGGGGAAAACTGCCACTGAACTCAATTGTATGCTGTTGCCTGCTATGTAGCACTTTTATAGCCCACCAGCTAGATGTCTTCAGGTCACCAGCAGGTGGCCCTGACTTCCCTCCAACCATCATCCCAACAAAGAATGAACTTTGATGAAACCAGATGAGTTCTGTGGTAAAGGAACAATCAGCGTCAGCAGGCAACGATCCAACACTGCACACAGCCTCTCCTGCTCTGAAAGACTGTTACAAGGGATGGAGCCCGACGTCATGGAGCGGATGGACTCAGCAGCTTTATAGGGATTGTTCCATGCACTAAGGAATGATCTCTCTCTCTCTTTTTGTGTGTATGTATATATATATGTATATATACGTGAAAGAGCGATGGTATATTGAAAATGTGGCATCTGAGCATGACGTGAATGGTATGGAATAAGGGGTGGATACTGTCCTGGGTTCAGCAGTAGCAGTCATTTTTTTCTCCTTCTTAGTAGCTGGTGCAGCGCTGTGTTTTGACTTTCGGCCTGGGAACAGCGCTGATAACACCGATTGTTTTTAGCTGTTGCTCAGAAATGTTTACTCTGACCGAGGACTTTCTGAGTCTAATGCTCTGCCAGGGAAGGGGGGGAAGCCAGGAGGAAGCAGAGACAGGAAACCTGACCCAAACTAGCCAAAGAGGTATTCCATACCACAGCACATCATGTGCAGTATATAAACTGGGGGCTGTTACCCGGAAGGGTTAGATCACTGCTTGGTTGGGCTGGGTATCGTTTGGAGGGTGGTGAGCAGTTGTATTCTCTTCCCTTGTGATTTCCCTTATCATTATTATTGGTGATTGCCCTTAGTCATCGTGTTTGTAGTAAGCGTGGGTAAAGCCCTTCCCAAAACTTCATTTGCGAAGCCAAGCCTTCAATCAATCAATCAATCAATCAATCAATCAATCAATTATTATTTGGTGGTAGCAGTAGTGGTCTTGTTATACCTTAGTTATTGGACTGTTCTTATCTCAACCCATGGGAGATACATTCTTTTGATTCTCCTCCCCATCCCTCTGGGATCGGGGGGGAGGAAAGAGGGGGAGCAAGCTAGTGGCTGTGTGGTTCTGGGTTGCCAACTGGGCTTCAACCACGACAAGTATCTATACAAAACACATCCCAATTTCCAAATTGATGCTAGCAATATGTAGTTAAATTCATTATAATACATAAATCTGGTATAACTCCTTATATCCAGTGCAGCAGGCAAAGCAACTTAAAGAACAAAAAATATTGAAGAGGATAAAAACAAAACATCGCTTTATCTTGCAATTATTACTCAATAATGAGAAATTAGTAAACATGCAGCACCAAAACAAAAGAAGTAGCGATTTTGCTGAAGCAACTACATAAGTTTATGTGCATAAATGGCCATCCTCCCTAGATCACTTATTGAAATCAGTCTTATAGTGCAGATTCTTTTAAAGGAGATACTGCTCAACAGATGGGCTGGAGAGAGAATTGACAATTTTTTGAATAGAATTTCTCCATACTGAAGCCAGTTTCCACATTTCAAATATGATACTTTTATAAGGAATTGTTTAATCCCTAGATCCCTCAGGCAGCACCAGTCTCACCTCCTTTCTAAGAGATCTGTGGTGTTAATGAGGAAGAAGAGTTTCAAAATGGGGATTTCTA